>NW_027210906.1:300000-360909 GCF_029030835.1 Brachyistius frenatus
ATACACACACACACACGGTAACACTGCATGCAAGCTGGTTCACCTGCACGCTCTCGTTCTCTCTCTCTTTCTCTTTCTGTCACACACCAACTCTTTGTCTGCCATTCCCCTCAGTTAGCTTTAGCCAAAACAATATCAGCTCTCATATTTATGACCACGTTACAGACAAAATCAAAAGTTCCTGAGGGTGAGGATTCAATCAGATAAGCTGTATAGTGACGATATAACATTTTTGAAACCCTCGTCATCTCCACTATCGGGCATGATGGCCATTCATTTGTGTATACAGTCACAAAAGATTCACATGTGCAGCAGGCTCAGCAGAGATACAGATTACGGCAAAAACCTTGCCATAAATCTCGTCTTTCAGATGTAATTACGCAAAAGTAAAGAGACAAGAGAAGGCAGATGGGTGTCTTGAGGTGATTGATCCCACCTTCACTGACACAGCAGATCACAATCACAAAAAATAAAGGCACTGTCTGACGCTCCTAGCAGAGGAGTAATAACATTAATCCAGAGATAAAGCCACTGCACCCTCATACAACACGGGTGTCATAATAACACAGTGTGTTTCTCCATGATAAGCAGTATGTGGAGGACATCTTCTTCACAACAGATGTAAAATAAGATGCTAGCATAACTTTGGTAATTCCATTGACAAGCTGGAAAAACATACAGTCAAAGAGATCAGCATGTTTGTGAATGTCTAAATACCAACGGGATAAACCCCACACAAAGAATTATAGCTTGTGACCAAACACTGTATTTTCAGTCTATAAAGCTTCCTACACACTGTAGCTCCCAGACCCCATATGGATTTTTCATGAAGCCTTTATGGGTTTTGATGCAGATGACCATTTTACAGCCTCCAAATACTGAGGAGATATATGGAGCCTATTTGGCTTGAGGCATATCAGGAGGCACTAGAACATTAATAATTAATTTATCTGTGTGTGTGTGTGTGTGTGTGTGTGTGTGTGTGTGTGTGTGTGTGTGTGTGTGTGTGTGTGTGTGTGTGTGTGTGTGTGTGTGTGTGTGTGTGTGTGTGTGAGAGAGAGAGAGAGAGAGAGAGACAGAGAGTGAGAGATCATGTGTGTGTGCATGTGTGACCAAACAACACCTGATAGACCAAGTTCTTATTTTCATATTTCAACCTCCATTTATTTGAACCAAAAAAAAGATCAGGGTTAAATCCACTAAACTTAAATACAAAAATAAGGGACTCAAATTGAAATCAATATATGAATACAATTTACACATACATCCAGTGCTGTGAAGCAGGATGACAGCATTGTGAAAATGACAATACTTTTGATATGGCAAAGAGGGGAGCTTGATCAAGCCAAAATGCTTTGTTTAGGCAACTGCGTAGCCAGCTGGGACTGTCAGAGGTCTATGAATCAGTGGCTTGGATCTGTGTTGTGTTTTGTCCCGGTCTTAAAGCTAACAGTAAAAAAATAGAAGGGAGACTTTTCGAGAGCCATCCCAAATCCTATCTTTCAACCCCCCCACCCCCCACCCCTAATATCTCCCTCTCCCGGTCTCACCGTCTGGTCTGCTGCAGCAGGCACCCTATGCAGTGAAGGGGCCAATTCCATTATCCCGGGAAATTAAACAGAAACCAAACCGAGCCGTGTGCGCTATGTGGGGGTCGTAAAGGTGATTTCGCTTTTCGGGGCAATGAGTTGTTAGAAATCGTGTGTCCCACTCAGCACGAATTCTAATATGAAGGGGCGTTGTCTGTTTATATGGCCGCGCTCTCTCATTTCTCAACACTCTGCAGTCTGATGGAAATTCCACAGTGCGCCTGTTCCAGACAGTCCCGGTCCATCCGTAACAAACAGACAGTCCAAACCCAACAGGTCCTTGCATGTGTGCGCGTCTGTGTGCTTGTGTGCGAGTACGTTTGTGTGTGCACAAAAGTGTGCGTCCGTGCGCCTTGGTTAGAGGAGGCAGGGAGGGCGGTGGAGGAGACGATATCAAACGGAATTCCTGATCACTCCTTGCCCCCGTTAACCAAAGACAGCTCTTTGAGAATTCCACTGGCGTCCACTCGCCTCCTCTCCCGGATCATGTCCTCCAGGCTGCGAAAGACCAGAGTGTGCACCCCGCTGCCGGACAGATGCACTTTGAGGAAGTACTGCTGCTCCGCTGAGTGCGCCTCTCCCCCGGCTTTGAACTCCCGTTTCCCAAAGCGGCACCAGGCTGCGAAACTTTCCGAGTTGGTCCAGCATATCTCCTCGCTGCTCAGGCCCAGGTGTCCTGCTGCGTTCTGCATCACCAGGTCAGGGGGAAGCGGTCGAAAGCGAAACCGATTGTTGACTATTCTCCCATGGCGACCGCTGCTGATCTCAAGCAGGCTATCCTTGCGTATTTCGCCCTTGTGCAGATGAATGACCTGGTCGTCCTGCTCGAAGATGACCCAGTGGGGAGCTTGCGCGGTGGCCACCAGCTCCAGCAGGTCCCCCGGTTTGCACATAGTCAGCAAACTTTTGGCCGAGTACACATTCAAGTCCTCGTTCTCCCGCAGCTTGGAGAAGATGCATTCCTGGGAGCAGAAGGCTGAGTACTCCACCTCGCTGACCGAGAAGGGTCCCTCCTCGGCCGAGCTGTGGTCTTTGGTGAAGCCGCAGTCGGATGGAGTGCGGTCGTCCACCTCCTCCTCTTCGTCAGAGAAGAAGTAGGCGACGCCGACTCGAAGCTCGTCCTTCTCCAGCCCGGACGGATCCCCCGTGGGCAGTTCGCTGTAGTTGAGGTGGGTGATCCGATCCAGTTGATTTCCCATCAATGACCTGACAAGGCAGAGGCATGGACTGCGGTGTCTGACAGGGATTTGGAGAGAGCATGAGATGGATAGAAGGGTGTCACAGCGTAAAAATACAGCGTCAAGTAATACATTCACCTTTCACAAAACAAGACACATTGTGCACAAACGCTTGACTGCATTGAAATAATTTTGCTCAGTAGGAGAGTCAAAGAAAGCACTTAGCACTTCTCAGCAGTCACCTACACAGAGGGACAAGAGCTCTTCCGTATGATTGAGACGAAAGAGTACACTAATACAATCAATGATCCACTGCCCCCTGCTCTCTTTACACACATTAGTGAATCATTAATTCCAGTCCAATGTAAAAAAAAAAACCTGTGATTCTCAAGCAAAGGAAGAAGGGAAACAATGGACAATAGTGTGAGGCTGGCAGCTGATGCTTAAAAAGAAGTAGGAAAGAGAAGCCACAGTAAATAAAGGCCAATCTGGTGTCTTTACGCACAGTGCAAGATTTAAAAAAAAAAAAAAAAGGTGGGGGAAAACGGATACCTGTGCGCTCCCAGGGCAAATGGTTAAATATCCTTATGGTCCATTGGTGCAGAGGGCTGCACGGTCCCCTGCTCTCCTTCTTTCGGTTTTTCTGTTCTCTCTCTTCACACGCTGTCCCTCACTCTTCGCACCGCGCACCGGGCGCTCCGGCTGTCGTGCGAGCAAGTACTTCACTCTTTTCAGCACCAGCTCCATTTAAGTACCAAGGAGAGCTCCGCCTCAGCCGACGCGCTCCTCCTTCGGTGTGTTTTACTGGAGCGCGGTCACGGGTCTATTACAGCCGAGCCAATGGGAAATGCGGAGGAATGTGCCAGTCAATCAGATGATCCAATCCGGTGCCTTCAGGGCGGCAGGCGGCGATAGGCGACTGTTACCGTGGCATGGTTTTTGTTGTCAGAGCTGTGGAATTCTCAACATGATCAGCGGAGTCCATATATAAGTTCAAGGCAACAGTCGCCAGTGATAAGAACGAGCATATCTTACCACGAGGGTATGCGAGAAGCCCGAGTTTTCATGAGCAATCAACATTTCGACTATCTCAAAAAATACTCCAAAGCTGCGCCCTTATCATACAGCATGCACACAGTAACTGCAGGACATGACAAATGTGCCCCCTACTCCCTGAGTACATATCCATCCTCCAGGTGCCATATGTAACTTGGAAATTATTTTCACATGCTTCACCAGCTTCACAACACTTCATCGTTGTACTCTCATTATCTGTCGGTGTGTGTGTGTCTGGTAGAGACTGTAAGGGCAGGGTGTTGAGGCAGGTGTGTGTTTGTGCGCAAAACAGGAACAAAACAAAGGAGTCTACAGGGAGATTAATACAAAGTCTATGATATTTTATTTTGCATGCATAATATATTGTATAGTTACATATTGTGCATGCAAGATACATGTGAGTACGCTCATGTCATCTCCAGTCTGCAGTGATGTCTCTCTTTTCATCACCACTGCCCAGGGCAGATAGACATCATGCTGTTTATATCAGACCCCTCTCTTTGGAGTGAATGTTTTCTCTGTCTACCTGTGCATGGGAAATCTGTTCATCTTTTCATTTTATTTATTTATTTATTTTTTTGCTCTGTCAGCATCTGGAGCATTCCGGAGAGTAGCTCTCCCTTTCCTCTCCCAGATGGTTGGTGATAGCAGCTCTCCAGTTGCTGACATGTACGGTCCCTGGTCTTTGTTTCCACTGATGACAGAGAACGAACGGTGGCTTTTTTCAGTAAGTTAGATATGATTTTACAAAGCTACACACACACACACACAAAGACACACAGTCATGCATGCAGCTGTTTGTTTGTCCTCCGATGTGTTTACACTTCAATGTGAAGGCAGGAGTGCATGTATCTGATTGATTGCCTTTCAGTACAATAAAGCTGCATTTATGATGGAAATTTCCCTTTGTACTTAAACTCAGATGGAGAGTGAGAGAAACAGTAACTTTTTTTTTTTTTTCATGAGCAGTACACTGGCTCACACACACTCACACACATGCACTCATGAGGTGTCACGGGACTGTCAGCAATGGCTTTGGCTGCAGCTCCTCCGGGCATGTGGTCCTGCCACCTATAATCTACAATGAGCAGAAATGAGTTTCCTTTATAGACACCGCCTTTCCTGGACACACACACACACACACACACACACACACACACACACACACACACACACACACACACACACACACACACACACACACACACACACACACACACACACACACACACACACACATGTACTGTACTCGTTCTCTCTCTCTTTTCCGCCCCCCTCCCTCCTTCCTCTATTTTACACACGCACATGCACCTAATCATATATGCAGCTGGTGTAATAATAAGGCAGGTTGCAGACAGTATTGGAATAACCACTGAGACGGGGTGATATTTCACAACCCCAATAATTGGATACGTCTCTATTCCCTAATTACTAACTAAATCATATACAGTACATCGCAAAGCTATACCATGCAGATAAAACAGATTGATGTTTGAATCCATTTGTGCATAGATTTGCGGACTGCTGTGTGTGTGTGTGTGTGTGTGTGTGTGTGTGTGTGTGTGTGTGTGTGTGTGTGTGTGTGTGTGTGTGTGTGTGTGTGTGTGTGTGTGTGTGTGTGTGTGTGTGTGTGTGTGTGTGTCAGTCAGTCAGTCAGTCAGACAGATCATCTGTCACGTGAGACAAAAATACAAACATGTACAAATGCAGGTCTGTCTCTTGAACATGCAAAAGTGTAACAGAACAGCACCCTGATGCATTTTGTGATGTTGTACCCCAGCACACAGTCACACATGCTGACCACGGTTTCATGGAACACGAGGCTGAGAGAGCTCTGGGCATAATGTATATATGCAATGTAAAACGTGTGCCTTTTGAGAAGAAGACGCATCACATCGAGTCATAAACCTTTGAGGCTCAAAAGGTGTAGAAAGAAAGTGAGGAGAGATGTTCTCCTCTATGCATGTACTTTATGTTGGAGATGATTTTAGCATACAGAAAAGGATAACGTGTCTTGTCAACATTTTAAAATGTTAGACCTGCATCAACTGCGTCTTTTGTTGTATTGGTGACATTTTAGCCTACTATCCTTTTTCTTTTTTTTTCTTGGTGTCTGACTTCTATAAAAAAAACCACCAAGGTAGCAGAAAACACAATGTAAGCTGTTTTGTGATACTTTATTGATCCCTGCGGGAAAAATAATCTTTTTGCTTGTGCGTTTCCAGGTAGGTCAAAGAGCAGGGTCAGCCACAGAGCAGTGTCAGGTAAAAAAAAAATATTAGAGAGCTTGGCTGCCATGTTTTCGTAGTTGCTGGAGACCGATTGCTCAGTGTAAGAAACAGTATTGTGATCCATTAGGTGAAGAGCGAAACAGAACAGTGTGCAGAAGAGCTAAGCCATGTGCCTACAAAGGTTGCAGCTGCATCAAAAATTACTCTACAATTATCTCCTGTCTTTGTTACGTAGTACATGTAATTGCTGAATGACAGTTATATACATTAACAACACGTGTACATAGACGGGGTGATTGTTTTTGTAATTATTTTTCTTGAGTGAATATGTTAGAATTAACATGTAGCAGTGGAAGGCTTTGGTTGCCATTGGCATGAATTGTAATAGAATAATACAAAAAAAAAAAATACAAAAAAAAAATCCTATTACTGACTAAATGAATGTTGATTATGTTGACACAGATGCAACCCCCCCGCCCCCAATATTTGATTGTAGTTTTGGGGCATTGATATTATATGACAAAGATCAGATGCCACTTATGTGAGGAAACAATGCATACAAGTAGTAATATCCTCTAGCGTATCATTTGTGAGTGTGATTGTATAGGTGCTTAGGTGTTGCAGATGGTAGCCATCAACATCATCATTATATCTATAATCAGTGAGGACTTTCCTCTGGGGTGTTATTTCTCGAACTGAGCATTGTCTTTATCTTAGTGGGAAGAAGGAGCAATGAACCTCAGGGTCTTTGCTTGGTTAAACCGTATAATAGGCAATCATAAAGTGCAACTATACACTGGCAAAACTGCAGCAGCATTAATAAATGGAAATGATATATTTTCAAACATTTATTGAACCACAGTGTTTTTCCGTGATGTTTATTTTTCAAGAACTCTTTGCTCCATACTTATTTACAGCGGGTTGATGCCTTGCTCAAAGGGATGTTACACTGTGTTTATTAAACTCCTCCCTGTCCAATCATATCTTAACAACCAGGCCCACCATAGACCCGGGGATTTCTCTATATGTTGAAGTGTCATGTGGATTGGATTAAGATAAGATCTATATCTTGCATGGTGAGGTAAAACACACGTTTTCGTTGGTCTTTTAGTTGGCAAGTTCCACGAATGAGTAACCACTTCCATATTTTCTGCCGCATACAAGGTTGGACTGTGGGCCGCGTTGATGGCAGACATATGACATGAACATAAGTTTCTGACATCACAAAGTTATGGAAGTCCAAATCGCTCAGATGCTGAATACAGCCTATATATTACAGTATATATTTCTCCATGGTCTAAACATTTTGACTTTTTCACAATATTTATATCGTACCTCACCCATCGCAATAATCCTAAAAGAAATGGAGATCAGATGTTATACCATGCAAATTCTTTGAAAATGACAAGTGTTGTTTATTCATGTATCAAAACAATGGATGCCAAGCAGCAGCTTGCGCTGTTTATATGCATGGGCATTTTCCCTAAAAAGAAGGGGAGAGGCTCAAAATCTGGAAGAGATCCTAGGTAGACAGAGGGAAATAGAAGGGAGTGAACCTTATCAAATGAAGGTAAGTCAAGGTTCAGCCAAAACAAGTTATGTCATCAGTCGCTGATGTCAGTAGCAAATCAAACATGGGAGTGGCAGCAACTAGATCTAAAGACTTAAGTTTAGAATTTTTACAAATCATACACCACATGATTTTCAGGTCCAGACCTGCCTGACTTGGTCATAGTATGTGTCCTCGCTTTAAGGGGGGAAGGCTTAGCAAATGAACAATTTATCTGCTCAATTCCCAACCAAATATTGTGGCATCATTTTATACAGCACGATATATTTCAAATAGACTTCTTGTGTTCTTAACAGATGTCTTGCCTTCACAATATTATGTTATAGTTGGTTCCTCTCTTGCTTCTCTTATTCTTTCTGACAGCCACCTTCATTTTCACAAGATATTGAACACGGGCCCAAATTACATCATAAATAACCAGATAGATGCTGTAAATCAATTAGGCTGTCCCACAATAATAACTGTGCCATAAATAGAAGATGTTTGCCATCATGTCCGAGTATCTGTTTCGCCAAGCGAGAGGAGAGAGACTTTCAGTAATGGCAGATGTTAAAAATGATAAAGCCAAAGATTTATTTTTTGGTCTTGGTGCACAAACAGGCAAAACATGACTTGCTTAAAAGCTGCTGTTTTGGGACATTATAGCTATAATGTAGATGTTCAATAATTTCTAAACAGTTGAGTCTTTTACTGGCTTAACGACTCTGGTTTACATCCAAGCAATCACATATGGCATCAAGCTGTCCCAAGACATCTTGCAATTCAACAGGGGAGGAAATTGGAATAGTTTGGTCACGAAACGTTCCTTTTGCCAATATGAAGGATTGAATTGGCAAAAGTGTCTCTGTGTAAGACCAGTTCCAAAAATATCCCTCCATGTTTCTCCATATACAGCCAGTAGCTCCCATTGTGATACATAACAACTTCATTTATTATACTGTGTTTGTTTTTGAGCGACAATGTCCATCTTAAAAAGGAATACGTAGGTTTGTGATTGTTGTTTTTTATTATCGGTATGTTATATTTATTTTCTCATCTTTATTTTTTTTTAATACAACAGAATTTGAGGTTTGATTGACATTTCAGTCATCAGATTCAGGTTAGAGTTTGTTATACGGTATTTTATCACAGACATCCACAAGAAATCAATAAACTATTTGCGCTATTTCAGGTCCGTTTACCAACTGTTGCCTAATGCTACCTCTGTAATGTGTGTGCGTGTGCGTGTGCGTGCGTGCGTGCGTGCGTGCGTGCATTGGCAGGTTTTGTATGTGTGTCATGTGTTTTGTTCCAACTCTATCTGTCTCCCATTGAAAAGCAGGTCTTCCATCAGTTCTTATCAGCTCTCCTCAGACTGCAGACTGTGACTCATTCAGGAGGCCCTCGTCCGACACATCTGAAGCCCATCGATGTGGCTCTGAATGTTAACTTCTGCAGATTCAACTCCTCTCCATCTCCAACTTAATGCTGTTACAGTCCATCTGCTCTGAAAAGACTTGTACCTTTCACAGACCTGTATGTATGTGTGTGTCTGTGAGTCCAGGAGAAGGCAGACATGCTGAATTCTATCTTTCTGTACTGGATTTAACAGAGCAGAATTATAACTCAGTGTGATCCTGTGTACTGTAGTTAACAAAATCGTAGTGTGACAGTCCAATATGCTGAGTTGACAGAAGGTTGTAGCTCAATGAACTGTACAGCGGCATAAATCAGGTGAGATTTCTGTTCACCGCACATGGTTTATAACTGCTGCAAGTGCAGCCTTTATGTGCACTCAAGTCAAAACAATTTCACAAATAAGAGAGTTTGATCAACTATAAACTGCTTGACACACAAATAGTCAATCTTAGAAACAAAGCGTTTTACAGCTAGTTATATTGCAGTACTTAAAAATAACATTGTAACTACTGTGTCCACTGTTTAACTTAATTTTCAAACAGTAAAAACGTTATAATGATGAATGCTGAAACCTTCTAGCATAGTAAGAGAGGAGTCACAAAGTTCAACTTTGTAGGGTCAGTTATAAATAAATCTATTGGCTTGCTCTATAAGCATCGGCTGATATTAGCAGCCGGAAGCTACTAGTGATACCAGACAAAGTACACTAAGGATGGAGCAGCAGAACACCCGAATGTGCTGAATTGAGATAGGGACTGTTTTATTGCTTTTTTAAATTAAAAAAGAATTAAAACCTTTAATTTTTAAGTAAAATATTTTGTTATCTCTTCCCTCAAATGGTAACATTGGCTTTAGGAATAGTCCTACTTCCTAAAAAATGCATGAGAGTTGGTTCATAAAGTTAGTGAAACAACCTATTTCCATTTGTTTTGGTGTACAAAGTCAGTTAAATGCAAAAGTGTCTGCAAAGAATGGAAAAGCTTTAACAGCTACAACACACTGAAGTGTAAAGAAGGAAAACACTGTCAATAAACAATCAAGATGAAAGCAGCTGATCCAAAGCGTGAGCCCTGTTGCCACAAATATGTCTCTCACACACAGAGTTTATACTGCCAACATTTTATTTGGTTTACTTTCAGGCAGTTTATTTGTTCAAATAGATTTCCTGTTTGCCACCCGTACACATTGTTGCCATTGTTACTCTCTAAATCCACTACTACGGACGCTAAGCTTGAAGGACTCTTCAATAGAAATATTAACCTGATTTGTGCAGCGATGTGTCCATAAGTGTACTGTAGCTGGAGAGCACCAGATCAACACTCTGCCACTTTTTTCTTTAAGTGAGGAAATATAATGTTCACAGTTCTCTTGAGTTGGACTGAAATTCCTTTACATTCATTAAGTGCTTGAAGATCCAATCATTTCTAAAGCATATTTCATACGGGAGAGACGATAAAAACAAATTGAATGGTCAGCATTGACATATTGGTATTTAAGGTGTATTGATTGACTCATGATATCAACTTAAAGCCTCGTTTTGATCCGCTACCATTTGCCCTGTTACTGCATTATGCATTAATAAATAACTCGACACATTCTGTATGTTTCAGATAAAAGCCCTCGAGCATTTCAGTAGACAGAAACCCTTCATTAACCCGGCTTTTATTGTGAAACATTTGCAGGAACATGTTGTGACTTTAATCAAACAATAAAAATTTAGATGATATATTCAGGGCAACCGTTATATATTGCATTGATAATGATGTTGTAATTTATTTTTCATTTAATATTGCATGTAAACTTACCACAACAGTGATTACACAACTTTAGAAAAAAAAAAAAGTCACAACTTAACAGTGCACACATCCCTAGATATATCTAATCCACAACCAGAAAAAAAAAAAGGTGTTGATGGAAACAGTGCCGGGGCCTGCTGAATGGAAGCAAGCAGGCCAGGCCGTATCCCTACCCCATCCCCCAATGCTTCCGCCCCCTCTCCTTTTCCCCCCATATCTCTCTCTGGTTGGTGTAGTCCATTGGTATGCAGGGTGATATTGTCTCGTGTTTTAGGGGAAGGATAAAAGAGTAATCAGTGCCAATGAAGCAGCTCTTGTCCCAGAACACAAATGTGCCAACATCAGCAACACCACCAGATCATGTGCGTCGGTATGTGTATGTGCATCTTTCTGTGTGAGGGGAGGAAGCGGTATCAGAGAGGTCATACAGAGGTTATATTCCTCGACACAAATTTAATACGACTGCTTTTCCTCTTTTGCTCAAAGCCAGCTGTGCGACGATCGCAGCTGTTTATTTTTCATATTTTTCTCAAGTCCTGTCTCCGTCTTCACCACCATTAATCTGTTAGGAAGAAGAATTATTTCCAGAGACATATGTTACACTAACCAAACATAAATTTTATACTTGTACAACCTTGGGACATGCCGGCCCAATTTGCATGGTCCTGATGCAACTGTTGTGAAATGTATGCTATGATGAAAATATGGAACCAAATACATTTGTTATTTTTGTTGCTTATGGAGAGGCAAAGACATTACTAAAGATTACAAATAGTTGTGTAGCCTGAAAACTAAACGTAAGCCACAGCAAAATGTTTTAGTGACATAATATATGTCATTGCCTTTAAAGGCCTTATCCCAATCTCTATCATCCCCTTTTCAGTGACAGTAATCTGGCCTTAAATGTTCACCTTTCCTATCCAAAGTGCTGATGAACACACGACTAAGCCATCAAATGCCTCAGCAGACCAGATTGCAGCTTCCACTTGGCAGCTCCTGTACTTCAGTGTGCGTAAGCAAACTTCGCCAAATAAATAAAGGTTAAAATATTTAATGTGTGGAGAACCGTGGCTTTAACTGTGATTATCCCCCGCTGTTTTAACCAAAGCAATTCATCATCCTGTTTTCTCAGCACATTAGCACACATTAACTGTTTGTTTTTTTTCAGTTCTCTCCGTCAATAAAGTTGTTTAATTTAAACTGTTGACTGAATATGTGGTTGCAAGAAAAGTGTTGACTGAGAGAAGTGTTCCAGATGGTGGGTGACAGATACATTCAAGCCGTGATTCTCAAATCCAATGCATTTTATTGTCTTGTCCTAAAAATATGTCTTTTTCCTTGTTTTTACCGGTACCTGGTAGCAACGCCTTGCTATCACCAGAAGGTGGCGGTTATGCACCTAAAGGCTGTTTGCCAATGTTACTAACAAGCACCAGTAAAATCAAGCGGCAAGTAAACCTGCTGTCACCTATTGTTTTGTGAACTACACATTCTGTGACACATTCTGACTAAGAACCCAAGGACACTGTGCCCACCCAACTATCTCAGAAACTTGACTGCACCCCAGCCATGTCATGATTTGTCGAGAAACTATTAATGATTTTGTATTCCATGAGAGAAGCTGAATGGCTCTAGTGGCCCTCAGTGGTATTACACTTTAAGGCACATCTGCATTGGCTTTTCTTTTCGGGACCCGGAAGCTTCGTACATCTCTATATACAGCCTATGGGTCAAACATGCTGTAACATCAGACGCGACTGTACAAACAGCAGAATTATACAAAGACTACTACACTCTCCTTTCTATTTCTACCGTGTTTAGCCAAGAGGTCGTGAAGTGGACATGAGTGAAACAGGTCACTTAGGAACAAATTAAAGACTAAGGGAAGATATGCATTCAGCTTCAGTGCAACACTATTCAGTTTGCCTCTGTACCATGAAGATCAATGCAGAGTCAACTTCATGTGTTCATAGTATAGACTAACAACAAAAGATATGAGCTGAAATATTTAGGTTCATGTAGAGGCAACTTATTTTTGACCACTTAACTGTCACTGTATGTTACCATGCCATTCACAGTGCATTGGTTTCATATCTCCCGCTTAGTGTTTCTGTTCTTTCAAGAACACTGAACACTTGAAAACTTTCAAGAGCAGTGCTAGAAATACGAATACTGTGGAAATGTGTAAAGATATTTAAAAAAATTGCACTGAGTGTTTTTCTGTAAATTATCAACCAGGCCCACCATAGTTATTTCTACAGAAAGCTTCAATCATGGATTAAAATGAGTTTTAATGTTCAAATGGCTAATGGGTCATCAATTAGAGTAAACGAGTCTTTGTGAGAGTAAATGACAAATTAACATTCATGAATTTGAATTACAAATTGGGCTTTTATTGTTGAAAGATGGGTGATAGTAGCTGCTCTCATTTTGTGATGGCGCATTTTGCAAAGTGGATGCACAAACAAGCTGTGTTTCCATCTCCTCATGGTTGCTTTTGCACTGAATTTGCAGGACAGGCACAGTGGGGGTGTGTCAGTTATTATCATGCACCACAGTGCAGTTTTGATGTCGAGCATTTATGAGCTTTGTGCTTCCCATCTGCTTTGACCATGCCTAAGTGCACATAGTTTCAGAGAACAAAACTTCTGTTTATTCTATTATCATGAATTCATCAAGAAATGTGAACACAAACTGACTTCATTACCCAATCTTATTATGAATGTTTTATGATATACAGTTTACAGTAAATAAAAAGACAACTTATGTTTTACTGGATTTACATGAGGATGTGGTGTGAATAATTTACTCCATCCTCGACAGTCATCATGAATGACATGTGGTTGTCCAGATCTCACTGTGAACCATCTACAACACCTGGTCCTAAGTTGCCTTTCACTTCGGAGAGTGCTACGGTTCTCCCTGGCCCACCGCTCCCAGGTAAGCAAAAGTATTATCTCCTCCTAAATTAATTCAATTTAAGGTGCTGTGTATTTACTTGTGCCGATTCTGCACCTCCTGCGCAGGGATATTGAATTCCCCTTGGGAGAGGCTTTTGTGGCAGATGTGCTGCAGACTGTTCTCATCAGGAAATGCAGAATACACAGGGTTTTTTTTGCAGAGGAGTAAAGGCAGTGGTGATAAGATTGGCCACGACTGATACCACCAGCTACCAAACTAACTGATAATGTGTTTCCCTCAAATCCAACCCCCTTACAAGCTGTGCTGCAGTTGTACGCCTCCGGACTGAAACTACCTAGTGAGTTGCCACAACTTGAATCTCAAAACAGAACCATTTTTGTTTATAGCTCTACTATGGCAGCATAGCAATTGATAGCCATTCATGCTGCTACCAGCGTGTAACAACAGGGTTGACCTTGGCGATTCTTCCTTCAACAATGTTTTTTTGCTGAATTTCTTTGAAAGTGTGCCGAAGTATTCGCACGTTTTCCCCCTTTTGACTGTGATTGTCTGGGTATGTTTTTTTTTTTTTTTTTTCTGTGTGGAGAGATTCAGCATGTGACTACCTCCTGTGTGGCCTGGTCCCTTGTCTGACACGCCAACCTAATCTGCTATCAAACAGCTTTGCAGACCTTTGCCTCTTACAATGGCTGCCTAGCCCTGATTAGTGTGTGTGCAGTTTGTGTGAGTGTGTGTGAGTGTGTGTGAGTGTGAAAGGAGAAGTGGAAGACAATAAGGCATGATGTAGGGGGTTCAAATCAGGGGCAAAGTAGAACATTCTTGTTATGGATTGTGGAGCCTAGAGACTACACACACACACATTCATATACATCCAGTGCACACATGTTCATACCCACGCATGCATTCACACACAAGCACAAAGAAAAAGTGAAAGCAGAACAGTGCTGGGGAATTACCTATATTTCACTGTGGTAGTTGTGATGGTTATGATGCAATCTCAGCCCTAGAGCCCCCTAGTGGCTCAGTAATATGTCCTAAGGTGCACACTAATGAAAGCCTTCTTTCACAGCTACAGAGGCAGTACATTTCAGAACCAAACCCGTGTTGGCTCATGGTCTCACCAATCTTCATCATGTTTTTCTACACAGGTTTTTAGCAGTATTTTATTTTGGATTTGCATTTTCAGTTCTTAGCGTGCACAAAATATACGAAAAAAAAATATTGGGCGCAGTTAGCTAGTACCATCTGCTACTTCTGGGAGCAATTGTACCAGAATAAAGGCTTTCTTTCACAACATTTATTGTGATTCCAAACATGGGAAACTTGGATTCGAGAACTTGGATTCAAGCAACAAAATAAAAAAAAAGACTTTATTCAAAAGACTTTTGTCTTATCAACCGCAAAATATAGTACGCCTCTTGACGAGCAGTTTATACTCCAACACAGGCGGATTAAACGGAGGACAATGGTGCAACGCAGCTAATGAGTTGCAATAGTTTTCTCCAATTTGATATTAATGTATCTTTCTGTTCCCTCAAAGGTCAGGACTGTCAATGGTGTGAATTCAAATATCAAAGTTCACCAAAGCTGAACTTTATGCTGAACATCCACATGACTTCCTGGCCACTGGTGCAACTAAGCCTTTACTCTGCTGAAACCTCATTTGCTGCTGCAGTTTCCTCCACCACCCTGATCCTCTCATGTAATAAATGGAGATAGATTTGATCTTCATGCATGTGTTTTTAAAGGGAATTAGTTATTTTTCATTGCTGCTCTGGTTTGTTGTGAGCTCCATCAAAGAACTGTGGCCCAGGTTGTGGTACATACAGATTTGACCAACACAGAACACACAGCACCACCTCTACTGTTGGCTTGACTGAAGGGGCCAGCCCTACAAACCCAAATGTCTTTCGCTGACTGACGAAGTCGCACCACTGGTTGGCCAAATGCAGCTGTTTTCAAAGTAAAAGACCTTGTGTCAAAAGTGGCCATCATTGGCTGTTTTAGAGCATCTTTAAGGTTATACTCACATAATGGCCGTGGTCACACCCTTTTTGCTTTGTCTTCGGCTTCTCTTTTCTCTTTGTGCAGAATCACAGAACAAACAAACACAAAAAACACAACTATGCCTAAAGAGGGCTTCAGTTAATTTAACTTCCAGAGGATCTGGGACCCTACACAGGCTCATAATCTGTCGCAGTAATAAAAACACGCTTTAATGTGCAGGAATAATCTGGTCTTCAATTAATTTTTCTTAAACACCCCAAAAAACAGACTTAATCTGTATTTGTTTTTGTTGTGTAGGTGATAATAACATAATATTTTCTGTATATCAGTTATTTTTAGGTTATTATTTGTATATCTCTATTACTTTACTCTTCTTCTCCATTTGTCTCTGGGGTATGTTTTCCCCAAAGAGAGAGCAAAAAAATCACCAAAAAAAATCCACAAGTTGGTGGTGAGCAAAATAATTAAAAAGAAAAAAGTTAAAACTTGCTTTAAGATTTGATTTGAGATGCATAATAGGCTACCAATGCAATTAGTGCAGTGTCTCTTATGTTCCACTCTGTTTTTGCTAATTAAAAAGTCAAAGAAGGAACTGGACCGAGAGTACCCTAAAACAGACCCATTCTGTACTGCCACAGACAGAAAGAGGATAATGTTTCTTTTACCATTAAATAACATGGGGTGAAGAAGAACACGCTGCTTTCCGGGGTCCACAGCTTTGCAGGTAAAGATATCCCGGTATTAAATGTCCCGGTACGAACATGAGGAAACATGCAAAGACAACTACAGCCGTCAAAAAGTTCTGTGTGGAACTCCTTCAAAACATAAATAAAGATGAGGTGCAGCGCAAACCATGCAGGTAAAGCCTTTCACCACCAAGCACATTCATTAGAGTGAAGCACTGAGCAAATCACTTTTATATTCATGTGAGCGTGCTCACGGTCAGGAGGTGGAGGATTCATCCTACAGTTTACTTAAATGTGTTAAAAAAAAAAAAAAAAAACTGTCACATAAGGGAAGAATGAAAACCTTTATCAAAGGAAATCTCTTTGCCACAACCTGCACAAAAGCTTCAAGATGTTTTGTGTAGTGCATTTTGAGATACTAATCAATTGATACCAAAAAGCAGGAATAAAATTGAAATGTATACTCTTTTGTGATTGGATTTTCACAGTCACTCTGTCCTGAAAGGGCTCTACAGTCATTAGTTGGCTCTGGCTAATCAAGTGTTCCCTGTTGTCCACTTCTGTGCTGCTTGTTTGTTGAGATGCAAGGTGTGTAGTTCCTCTGTAATTCTGCCCACATTTTTTACCAGTTTTGTGAAATTGAATGCTGTCTGTTTTAGCATCTGTCTGCCCAAGGATTCTATCAACTCGGTCAGATTAAAGAGTATTGAAAAAAAAAAGTTATTTTCAGTGTGGCACTTTTGAATCAGGGTCTGTACTCACTTTAAATTGGGTTTCTAGTCTTGTTTTTTCCAGTTGCCTATTTACAAAAAAATTTGATACCCCCTACAACATATAATTAAGACCCCCAAATCACCCCCAGCAACAGCAAAAAAAATCCCCACATTATGCTGTGAATGGATTAAAAAGGAAAGATTGCCTGAGAGTGAGCTTCATTATCTGACTTTGAACAGCATCTAAAGCAGCAGGATTTTCACCCAACTCTAAATGCTGCTGTTTAAAATAAGCTGTAGCACTTCTGTCTATAGCTGCTGTGAACGTTGTGGTTGGATGTATGTATGAGTTTGTTTTAAGAATACGGATGCTTTGAGTCATTATCAAAAACTTCAAATTACTGGGAAAAAAAATGATCTTCTAAAAAAAAAATAAATAAATAGGGAATTTAAAAAAAAACAAGAAAACAAGCTAGGAAACAGACTTAAAGCCCAGACAACAGCTCATACTTTGTTTGAGGTAACAATCATCAGATCAGTAGTGAGATGGTTGGAGTACAGGGTGCCTGCAAATCCTATAACTTTTGATTTATAACATGTCAAAATGATTCAGATGGACTGTGGCAGATGCTGCACCTCACAACGAGTGGAGGTTTTGAAATATAGGGCAGAAAACCAAACCTATCCCGGAGAGAAAAATGGCTGCTCAGTCAGTTGGAGGTCAGACATGGATTGTCTGAATAGATTTTTATTCTATACACAGGTAGCGGGAGAGGGCTGCTTCCCGCTGTCCTCTGAGCTTCACGTAGCCTGTTAAAATGCTGGAGGCTAAATGCAGACACTCGTGAACATGTGCACGCTCTCTCAGACGCACAGACAAGCAAGAGGCACAGTCGCTCAGAGCCTCCCCTGATTTCCCAAGTCGTCCTCTAGCTTAGGTATCTCTGCATGGGAGCATGTGTGACTGCAATAATTTCCTCAGGATGAAGTCTTGAGTGATTTCCTCTCCTCCGCCTCTTGCCCTTGGCCACACTTTACCTCTGATCTTGAGAAAAACAAATGTTTCCCTCTCCTCTTTTGCCTTTCCTTCTTTTTGTTCTCCTTTGCTTCCCTCATCCGATCTCTGAGCCCACTCCACCTTTCTCTTGACCTCTTCAGCATCCCTGCTGATTTTTTTTCTTCTCCTTAGTCTATTCCATCAGTCTCTTTCTCTCCACATCCCTCCATTTTCACATTTTTCAATCACTATTTTACGCCTCCCTTTCCCTTCCCTCCCTCTTTTCGTCGTCTATCTGCCTGCTTCTTGCTCATAAATGCTTTCTCTCCACTTGCTTGACATTTCTAGTCAATAATCTTGGGATATACCATGTGGTTTGAATCTAAAAAGGCATGCCATTTTTCTGCTGCTTGGAGAGCTTTAGTCGGGCTCTTGCAGTGTCTTCCTCTTTCTTTCTCCACTAGCTTCCTGTTTTAATTTCCTATCCGCCCCACATTTCAGCTTTCTCTGAATGTTTTTTTTTTTTTTTTAAGATTGTTGGCAATGTCACACAGTATCCTTCAATTTCTCTTCACTTTTCTTTTACCTTCATTCCTTCTTCCTTATCCCAATCCCCTCCTCCCTCTTCTATTCCTCTCACAGTATGAAGGAGCCTTTGTTAAAAGTGTGAAAGGGGGAAAACTTGGCAGAATAAGAATTCAATCAGTGAATGCCAACAACAACAAAAAAAGCAAAAAATGGTGAAGGCTGGCTTACCCAGACAATAAAGCTATGAGCATTTTGAAAGACATTGCATCTTTTTCAAACATATTTTAATAGTTTGCAGTGATGGTTATAGACATTCATTGTGAAAACATTAGCTATCCTGATACACAAAGAGCAGGCATTTGCAATTACACATTTAAAGTGAGCTCTCAATTATCCAACATTATGTGCTCAGCCAAAGGTTAGCCGAAACGCAATAAACAAAATATGAACCTATAAATTATTGTTGTGTGTCCTTATTCATTTCTGTAACAAAAGCTTATTGCTATAAGCTGGGGTGTTGGTTGCAGACAGTTTAAAGCTGGAACAGCAGGACAGGAAGGAAGAAGACTTGGGGATAGAAAGTCAAAGTGGCAACAGTGATTACGTGGTCAAACCCCCACAGTCACAAATATTCTTTTAAAGGGTTTATAAATGGCAACAGTTGTTTTTTTTCTGTAATGAATTCAAATCAATTCAGATGATACCTAAAGGTAATAATAACCCTGTAGGTGTGGGTAACCGAAAAACAAGCAGCATTCAAGGGTATAGAAGAAGGGGAAAAAACAGCTTGAGAGAACATTTGTTAAAATAGAAACATTAATTTGACTTACTCTTAACAAAATAACCAATTAGTTGCAGCCTAAGTTTTTAAAGGAACAATTTTCTACCATTATTTGTGATGTCACATTAGTCCTGAATCTTTATGAATACAAATATCTATGTGCCGTAATCATAACGTACTTTATGACCTTTAGGCTGCTTGGAATTCGGAAAGTTCCCATTTGGGAATGTCCCTTTTCCTCACTGAGCGTTCAAGGCCAGTGCACTGGTTAACAGGAAGTTTCTGGGTTCGAAACCCCGACCAGGACATTTCTATGAGGAGTTTGCAAGTTTTCCGAGTACGTGCACAGGTTTTCTCCAGGTGGACATGCATGGTAGGTTTATTGATTTAATCGATGATTCTAATTCGGCCGTTGGTGGAAATAAGAGCAGGAATGCCATCTTTCTGTGTTGGACTTATGATGCCCAGGGTGTACCCTGCCTTTGTACAAAATCAGCTAAGGTGGGCTCCTACCCATAGTGTAGACAATGAATGGATATCTACACGTTTTATTGTACTGCCACTTTTAACATACAGCTACATCTAGCATATAAGGTAGGCAAAGCCAACCAAGTCTGGCTCTTTCCCGTATCTTTAGAGCAAATAAATGTTTTTACCTTCCACCACAAACACTGCCATGTCATGTCGTGTCAAACCACTTCTAACCTTTCAAAAACCTTCTATTTTCTTTGAGATATTCCCAGTTCAACGGTCATTCAGATACATTTTCTCACTCATATGTTGAAACTTCCCCACTTCCCAGTTGCTCATGAATGCACCACACAAAAGCCAGTAGTGTCCACCAGTGTCTGCTTACAAAAAGTGCAGCAAACTATTTCATTCAACATTTGTTTTTCTTATCTCTGAAGAGGTCATATGGTTAAACGGGAATGACAGAAAAATTCGGACTTGTGATTTTTTTTTAATGCCCCAGTAACATTTAGTCATTTGCCAGTAGGCTCAACCTTCCCCCCCAGCATTTTCTTTTTTTTCTCTCTAAAAAATTCTTTGCCGTGTGGTGCCTGTCATGCCTTGTGCTGTTTTGCTGTCAGTTCAGCGAGGCTGTGGCCTATTCTACTGTATGCATATGCAATTTCATTACTGATGCTCCCCACTGACAGTGAGTTCAGCTCAGTATGGCCGTCAGCTTCTTTCTAATATCCCAGGAGATATTGTCTTGTGTGATGGTTGTGGTGCTGAATGTTTGAGTGTGTGTGTGTGTGTGTGTGTGTGTGTGTGTGTGTGTGTGTGTGTGTGTGTGTGTGTGTGTGTGTGTGTGTGTGTGTGTGTGTGTGTGTGTGTGTTTATGTGCAACAGGAGAGATTGTATGCTCTGAGTAGATGTTTATTTTTTCTGTGTTTGTAAGTGTGCAGTTTGTCATTGTTGTATTCATGGATGGCGGTGTTTATATAATGAAGAGGTAAATACATATATGAGACATACTGAAAAAAGAAAGAATACGTCCATATACAGTCTGTGGTCAGACCTTGTTGACAGCGTCAACTAAAACTGATCATTTTAGGCTTTGCAAAAGTATGATTTGTTGCAGGGATGATGTAATGGATTATATCAAATTGTGCAGGTGTATACAGCACTATAGATTGGTAGACAATTAGTCTCTATTGAATGTCTCTTTAATATTTAATCGTATTTTATTTTATATATTACTAAATCGTTTTCTCCAGTTAACACATTGTGTTTCAAGTCAGTGTGGGAGTTCACACAATCTTTCCCCAACCTTAACCAAATGATGACACGACCCAAATACAACCATAAAAAAATGAGGCTGTACAAGTAGATACTGGGCTCCAAGACCAGATATTTCTGCAGAACACAAATACGTGATGCAACATAAGCACTAAGAAAATAACTTGGCGACACTCTAAGGGACAAAGAGTAAGTACTACCACACAGGATTTTCCAGTTATCCTGGTTTAATTAAGCCTTGATTCAGTTTTGCAAAAGCAGTGGCACATAACACTTAAAGATGCTGTAAAGTAGAAACGAAAATGAGTTTTAAGTTCATCACACTACAGAAGTATGGGTTGTTAACTACCCATCCAAATTTGAATGGAAAAAAAAACACCGACAAGTTTGTTAAATTAGGCTTTGAAATCGTGAGAAAAGCATCAGTCTCCTCTGCTCTGAGACTGGGGGGGGGGGGGGGGGGGGTCCTGAAGGAGCTGAAGCTCCGCCCACTCCCTGGAAGGTGTTCAGTGTTCTGTATGACAGTCCTGTGGCTGTAGTTCTTTTCCCCACTAAGCGGTCCGTCTGACATCCAACCTCTCGGTGACTTTATGCACGATGTCCCACTGGCACTCTGTCTCTCTGCTGGACGGAGCAGCCTGCTTTATGAAAACACGATAGAATCAGAATTTATTTGTCCAATGAGTGAAATATACAGATGCAATCAAATCCAGCTTGTCCCCCTGAGCTGTAACACAGGAGTAAAACTGGACACCAGAGACAGCAGACAGTGAGTCTCCAACTGCTTCTAACGCACCTGCATTACAACAGCCAGGCTTAATTAATCCTGGTGCCTTTTAGGCGTTTACTCTGATCAGAAACCCAATTATTACAGTTATTCCATGTTCTAATGGAAGTTGGAGATTTTGCTATAGAATAAATATAAAAGATGATTGTGTTTGTGAAGACTGCTGTTCATACTGTTACTTGAAGCTTGATTATTATTTCATTATTGCAGTTCATGAGATGATTAGAAATGGACAATAAAGTTGAAAAGGTGTTTTAAATTCAGTCATGAAGACAATAAAGTAATAAACATGGGTGTTTCTCCCTTTACAATCGTGTGTCCTTGATGATGTCATCAATGATAAAACACATGAACTTTCTGACAGATAAAAGGGCTTTGGGGCAGGTTGGACCTCTTGGCTTTTCCCAATGGCTCTCTGCATGAGAGGTCGCAAGATTTAGCACTGCAGAGCGTGGAGCCCTGACCGTCCTGCAGATGATTTTTACTAGGCTACAATATTTTTCAAGTGCCATTTTTCCTTTATGCTGCAGGAAATTAACAAAATTGGAGAAACGCCATCATTTGCTGCTCCATTAAAAGTTTTATATTTGGCATTGAAACAATATTCTCACATCTTCATTACCTTCCCTGGCAACAGAGGAATGTGCTCAATCTGTTACAAAATTGCAGGCAACATAAATTACAGAATATTTTATACACACATGCACTCACACACAGAGCACATTAAGAAAAGAGAGATAATCTTCATGGTGAATCATCTGAGCAACATTAACTTCCTCAGCTGACTTGTAAGGCTTTAAGGTGTACAGCTGATAATTTGAGCCATTAACTGATTGAAGTATAGAATTATGACGGTTTTAGTTCAGATCAGGTCGGTAAGGCCTGGGACACACTGCCTGCGTGGCGTCATTTCATTTCGGCAATCATATTAACGGATGAGAGCAGCCACACTGCCCGCTGAGACGCGCGTCTCAGTTGTGTCACGACTCGTGTGCGAGTCGTGTCATTTAATAAAACAGACCCAACGTTTCATGCGGACCACGCACGACTCCCACCTTAACCTTAACAGGAAACGATCTGTAATTATATTTGTATTGTATAATTATAGCAGAAACACAGTACAGGTTTAAATTACATCATGATGACACTTCACCAAGTGAGGGGCAGGATTTTTCTTCGCTGCTCTCTCTCTCGCTCCTTCTTTCTCCAAATCTCTCCTCTGTCTGTGTGTGTGTGTGTGTGTGTGTGTGTGTGTGTGTGTGTGTGTGTGTGTGTGTGTGTGTGTGTGTGTCACTTGTCGGACCTCAAAAATACTATTCTGATGGCCAGAGCGCAGCTGACAGGCTGCTGACACGCAGACGTGCGTCTGAGGTACCGCACGTGCCACGCAGGCACTGTGTCCCAGGCCTAAACGTTTATTTTTAGGATACTACGCTTTTAATCGGTCAGCTTTCGTCGGCCTCATCTTTTGATGCTCTTTAATTACAGCAGCAGTGTTTCATTAATATATATTTTGTCATTTTCCTCATCGTACGCTTCCATAAAGAGTGTTTTGAAGACAGCCGAGAATGGGCATTTATCTGGATTGATTACACCTGGCTTGAACAAGCTGCACCTAATCAGCCAAGCTTGGCAATTGTGAAACAGATTAAGCCAGGATTCATTGACTGGGCTAGGTCAAGCCAGGCTTAATGTGTTATCCTGGATTTTTTTTTTTATTCTGCTTTTGTGAAACAACCACTAGGTTGTCATAACAGTAGTTAATTTGTATATTAAACCCCATTTCGCACATGTTTAACTAGGCTTTGTTTGATAAGATATCTTGTACCTATGATCGTTCAAAAAAGGCACAACAAATTTAAAAAAGATGCATAGTAACAGTCTAACATCTGACTCTACCTTCATCAGACCACCACATTCTGCTTTATGGAGGTGATCTGCGTTTCTCTTCTGAATAAACGACAAATGCAAACAAATGTAAAATTTCGTAGATACAGTTGGATGTCATATTCAGTTTTGAATCGCAACGTGAAAGACATTTATTGGCTGTAACGCCTCATTAATTTGAAATGCTTTCAGTTTGTCACCTTCAATGGTGTGATCACATTAAATGCGAGATTGGATATTCAGTTTTTTGATTGTCTGATTTCAGGAAAGTAGCTGATGAATTTTGTGTTTCAGTAGAATTTGACAGAGGCAATGGAAGAGACCAAGCAGAGGAACAAAATGGCAGACACTGAGAGACGTCCTAATCTCCCTATGCACAGACAGGGGATCACTCGTCAGACAGCTGAGGCAAAAGGCGAAATTGAACTTGAAAGTTATACTTGTTGGCAGCAGTACCCATTTGCATTTAAATGTGTTTGACCTCCCCAGCAGCAAGGCTTTTCTTCGTCAGATGGGTTGGCAGTAATTACGCTAAATTACAAGTATCTGTTTCACCTTTTTCTTTTAATTCCCAGGTTGACCATGCGTGATGAAGAGGACTTGTCATTTAAAGCAGGCAAACTATAGACTACCCTGATGAGCAGAACATGTTCCCTCGCTTTTCCTTACATGCATAAATGCTGGCACACACAAATGGCCAAATCAGTCGCTTCATTGTCTGGAAGACCTTGAGTGAGGGAGTGAGTGAGTTTCCTGGTTAGTAATTCTTCAGGCTGTGCTTATATGCCTACAAGTAAATGATTAAATTCAGACTTGTATATCTTCTTGTCTTGCTTCCGCCTTCTCATAAGTCTATACCGAAAACCTGAGCTTTGTCTTATCTCTCTGTAAAGAGACAACATGTAAACATATATCTTACATGCAACATTACAACAGTAAGGATTTAATTTCTCTTGAAACACGAGACCCTGGCAGAACGATTTCAATGACTCAACTTGCTTTTTGAACTTTCTCTTTTGTAAATTTTGGGATCACTTGTTTTCCTCCACTGGATCATACTAATTTGACATGAGCACAGCCATTAACATTACCCTCTCAATTTTAGTTGGTGATGAAAACAAACAAACCTTTCTCTGCAGAGGTCAATAAATTACTGCATGGTGCCTATTCTGTGGGATAGGAGGAGGATAAGGTATTTACTTTCTAAGCCTCCTTTTAGTATGAATGTTATGTGCATGGAGTGTTTTGGTTGAATCTCTAGCTCTGGCAGGAGTAGCACAACTGCATGCCATATTGTTGAGAGCACACCTGTGGACGATCCTCATCAGTAGTTTATCAAGTTGAGGGCTGGCAGCATGCTCCTGGCAGAACATCAGAGCTCTTTGCCTGGTTACTATAGTTATAGACTGTTTTCGCTGCTGTTGACCTCGGGTGGTCCTATTTGAGTCCCTTTCGTCTATAGTTGTTCTAGTTTCTGCAACGTCTGTTTTGCATTGAGAGTGAGAAGTTTATTTGTATGTAGTGTTAATTCCACACCAAAGAAATTCCCCTCACCTTTCCTGTTGTCTCAGAGTTTGTATCTGGGTCTTTCCTCATACTTTGTATCTCTAAATCTAAGTCTTTCAGTCCTTTGATACAAGTCAAGTCTCAAGACTCTCAGACACAATTTACAAGTTAAAAAGCAAGTTTTTTTTTTTTTTTTACTGACTTCCAAAGCTTTAATTATAAGCACACAGTGGCCAAAATTGCCCCAAATACTTGCAACCAAGGCATTTAACATTCAGTTGCAAGTGCAAATCAATAGCTCGCTGTACCTAAGTACAGCCTCACATAGTGGGACTGTAGACTCTTCTTGTGATTGCACATCACAAGAGAGACGTGAGCGCCATGTAATCAGTACTTCTACTACTATCTTGGTCCATTCAATCCACACTGACCTCCGTTTAGCTGTCTCTCTCAACACAGCCGGCTGCCTGTCAGCAGCAGAGGGGCTGAAAGCAGAGTGTCTGAACAAAGTGCCTTAATCATGCTGACTGGGAGAATTTTTCCAGACAAAAATAGGAATAGGGGGAATCTGCCAAGAGTGAAATCAAAAAGATCATAGTCACACAGGTGTCCTTGGATCTTTGGATTTTAGATGAGCTCAGAGAAACTTTCACCATAATAATTTTAAACTAGTCCTCTCAAATCAAATTCAGTAAAACTCAAACCTGTTAAACATTTTATCCTTTCTTATATGACTTACATTCATTACACACGCAGTGTGATGAACAAATGTTTAAAAAAAAAAAAAGAAGCTAAATACTCGCTGGTGAATATTTCGCATCAAAACTATTAATACCAGCAAAGATGCAAGTTTGGGACAATTTTCGCCAAAATAAGTAGAAATAGATTTGTGCCAGTTTATTCTTCCGAAAAAAACAATGGATTCAAAATGGCAAAGATATCTTTTTAAAATCAGCACAGTTGATATTAAGATATTCAGCTGTAGGAGGAAAACTTCGATACTATTGTAAATATGTGCTCCTTTTTGTTTTAAACTGGCACAGAAATGCTTTGTTGTAAACATCAGTCAGTTATGATACAGCTGCTGGGCAAACAGGCAGGCAGCCGATCTGAGAAAGAGGGAGTTTTATTTGGGAATATTTTGGCTTCAGACCTGATGATACAGGTGAGCCGACCAACAGGAGATTAAGCTGTGTGCTCTGTCTGCTTCATAAAAGTTGTGAGGTGGCCTGCACATCCCTCTGTATGTGTGCGTCGGGTGCAGCATCTGAATGAACAGTCTTCAGTGAAAACTCAGGATGTCACCTGCCATGAAATGTGATTGGTTGGTACTTTTATTTGCGGTGCAAAAACTCAGAAAAATCCCTTCCTTCTGAAAAAATGAAATATTGTCTAGTCGTGCGTTGAGTAAAAGTAATCATGACAAAAACAACTGTTTAAAAAGATATATTGATGTGCAAATGAATCGCACAAAAAACATCCCCTGTGTGTTAAGGCCTTTAGTCTTTATCTGATATTGCTTCTTTTTTTAAAATTATTATTATTTTTTTGATCACTTTCAACTTTTATAATCATTTTTACATCTTGGCTCTCTTCTGTTGGTTCACAAAAGTATGCTCTCTGTGCTTTCCATACCAAACACTCGATCTTTTTTTACACTGCGACCCACTTTGTTTGGCTTAGAGGGGTTTCAATCAAAACCCAATTATAGTTACATTCACAGGCGTACACATACACATGATTGAAAATCCTCTGGCCTATAGTTATTGGATTCTTTGCCCTCAACTGTACAGAGAATCATCAGCTGTATAAATATTTTTCATTATATCACATAATTGACTGGAATTTGTTGAGCTGTCTGTACATCACCCTCACCAGGGAATTGTCACTTCATTTGGTGGCTTTTTCTGTGGGCATTTACTGTATGTGTGTGTTGGTGAATGTGTGTACTCACAAACGGCAAAAAAAAAAAAGCAAAGATAACTATCTTCCCATTTCCTCATGTAAATACAATCTTGGTTTCAGTTATGAAGGCTTTCTGAAAAGTACGGCATCAAGGCCTGATATCCCTCCGAATTTGCACACCCAACCTCAGACAGTTAAGAAACAAATGCACACAGGTAACACACACATAAGAACAGGTACATATTCAGTGCATTTTAACAAATAAAAACGTAAATAAAAGTTTGCTTGGTAGAGCCTTTATTTACGTCTGACTGTTGGTCAGAAGCCAGACCTCTTTCTTACACGAGCCTTCATAAACATGCAGGACAGTCGTGCGTTTTATATGGCAGTCGATCCTGCAGTTATTAGAGGTAAATATGAGCGAGTGAGCATTTGTTAGTCACACATGAAGAAGCACAAACAGCAGAGCACAGAGGGAGGAAGAATGAGATTAGAAAAAAAGAGGCAGCTCTGTGTGTCTCACACAAGCTTCATCGTTTGAGAAACTTTTCATGTAACAGCTGAAGGGCACTGCATTTGTCCTTCCCTCATCTGACAAAAGTAACACAGCTCAGAGAGTAAACTTAGGGAAGGATTGTAATAGCATGGCAGAAAGTGCGGGGGAGAGAAAAATGTTTAAATGGGTTTTAAAAGGGCGGTGGATGGAAGTATACCGGCGTTCACACACCAGAAAGGAAAAAAACATTTACATCTTGAAAAAAAAAAAAAAATCCTTTGTAATTTAAAAACAATAAGAACATAAACAAATTTCGGATAATCTGCACGTGTAATACAAAAAAAAAAAAAAAAAGGAGAAGGGTTGGTGGGAGAACCTTCGGAGACCCATAAAAACATCTCTAAAAACAAACAAGACAAGAGAAGAATTCAAGATGACAAGTAAAGACAAAACTGCACTGGATAATGTAAACTAACTGACAGCACAAAACAAAAATAACAAGATCCATGAAATGACTGGGGAAATAAAACATAATTAAATAGCCACTCTGCAGAGAAACACAGTAAATCCTAAGGGTGGTTATGTGGTGATGAATGGTATACAGGGTGTACATGTCCCGAATTTGTTTTTTATCAAATTATGAAAACACTTGTCAAGATATTCTGACAGTCGTCAATGAGAGTTTGATAAAACGTTTCTGCAATTTATAGTTCGAAAATATGAAAACAAAAACATTGGATATTTTTACTAAACTTTGCCGTAAGATTCTTCTCAGTATCATTTTAAAAAGCATAAATTGCGCATTTTTATCAAGAATTTGTAAAATATGTCTAAATTGTCAGTGCTGTTTTATCACATATACATATGTATATGTAAATATAAATATGTGTGTGTGTGTATGTTGTAGAGCAACAGATCCTTACAAACTAACAATAGGATGAGATTTAGTTCCCCTGAGTGTTTAAAACTGGCAAAGAAAATTGATTCGCATACAAAATGTCTCAATTAACCAGGAAAGAACAAACCACAGAAGAACCTGGGGTGAAATGTAAATTATATTTTTCGTTGGCCACGTTGCTCACTGGTTTGACAGGAGATGTGTTTATTTTCAGCAACACTCACAAACCTCTTTACTATCACTTTGAAATTATTGCAGAGGCAGTATTGATTTTGTGAATCTCTTGCACAAAGCAGTGACTAAGACAATCATCCTTTCATTGGTCAATTCCTAGTAGAAACAAAAACTGTGGCACTTCTATACATTTTTTTGTGTCAAAGTGAAGCACAGATGAATGCTGCTCTAGATACTTTTAACTGTATGTTTGACTAAAGGCGCTGCTTTGATATAAAACAAACTGTATTGTTGAGTTGGCTTTGTGCAGTCTTTCTCCTGCAGTTCTTTATCTAACTGTCGGTTCTTGTTCGATTGTTCAAAACAATATTTAAAACTGATCCAAACAACACAAAAAAAAATGCAGAAATTGACGGTCTTATTTTGTAGATGGGACTGACTGTATGACTTGTAGTCTCCAATTCGAAAAGTGAGGTCAATCCAGATGTGCCTTTACTACACTTACAAAGTATGTACTGTTGCATGCAATATGTATACAATTGGGACACTACTAAATATGCGCCTTGAACTTTGACCCCCCCTTGGTCATATCCATTGTGATCTGTAGCGCGACATTTGAAGTAAAAACAAAAAGGATGCGATTTAGAACAAGTGCTACAATTATCGTTTCACTTCTTTTTAATTCGTCCTCTTCTTCTTCTTTTGCCAATTGCAACTGGGCAGAGCATTAGCACCACCAAATCTCTTGGCGGTGCAGTCAATGTGACATACCTTCCAATGCGAAGAGGATTGTGGGCCAGAGTAGCGTGCTGGCCTGTATGCTGCAAAATACTACCGGATGTAGAAGGACATCCTGGTATTTTTGTCATATTACATTTCATATACAATGTATTGGGACAAACTAAATCTTTTTCTGGCATACTAAATACTGTAGTATGATGTCATGGGTATTAGAATGCACCGGGTGATCACTACCAGCTCCAAAAGAACAAGATGGCGACGGGAAAAATGCGACTCGAGACGTACGGTACGATAATTAGGTTAATGCTGGGTTGCCACTTGGAAAAACACACTTATAATGAACTGTCACGGTCAGTGGTCACCTCAGTGACAAATACCATGTTTTCTTTGCCTGATTCACAGTAGAAGTCATATCCTGTTCCGACAGTTGCAATTTTTAATGTGCAGCAGAGGTTAAAGTTTGGTTTGCGTTAACCTTAACTTTGCTCTGTACCACTGGTCGACCCACAGTGGACTTTTCACTTTTTTGGGCTCATGAAACCTCTTCTCAGTATAGTCTGGGTGTTCACACACTGTAGTTGACCAACATCTCCCTCGCTATTCATTAGACTTTTTTTTTTTTTTTTTTTTGTGCATTTGTTGGGGTGGAACAAATTAATCTTTATCATTTTATTTTATTGGTACACGGAGTACGGTTAATTCCCATCTTCATCCTGTCCAACTTTGACCTGAACAGAGGTCTTATCAGCCAGAATAATTAAAAACACCTATGCGGTTTGTGGAGGTCCCACAACACATATCTAATAGCTTTAGGTAAGTGCACAGTGAGGCGGGCCCAAATGAGATTAAATTACGCTGGATTACATTTGCTCTGTTTTCCTGTAGATCCCTTGTGTGCGTGTGAAGGCTTTCTATACTACTACTATAGGGAGGTAATCACATAATGTAAATACATGAAGTTTCTATTGCAGGAAAAACACAGACTGTACGATCAAGAATTGGATTTGATTCCATTTAAATCTTCAGGATTATAACTTTAGAAGTGTCATCTCTGTATAAGAGCTTTTATGACCACTGTTGGAAATGTGAATGTAAAATTCAAAATACTATAGGGATATGCCCAAGCTAATTCATTTCATGCAAATTTTGAAATCTGAATAATCTTGCTAGTGCATGAATCATTTTTTTTGCATTTGCATGCATGAACACATCACTCTGCCCTGTGCACTCCATACCCTCCATACTATAATCCATGCTCAAGTGCCCTAGCTGCAGGTAGGCCTCCCTTTCTTCTTGTATTTCTATTTGTTGATCTACAATGTCCTTGTGAGCAGTAAAACCTGCAGTTTCTTAAAATCTACAGGTATAGAGTCACTTAGTCTACAGAGGATCTATTGTGTTGTTTCTCACTCAGTTAATTATTGTACTCGCGCATAGCATTTCACTTATAACACTTGTCAAAATTCAGGTCCCTTTCAGAATTATAATTAGAAAGGATCTTAGTGGGAAAAAATATTCTTTGTTAGTTTTTTTGTGATTTCCAAATCACTTGGCAAAATTATAAATAAAGTACAACTGTAGCTTTTATTTATAAATCAAACTATTATTGCAATAACAGTATGGCAATATGTCCACAATGAAATACATACTCGTCTCCAAATGAAGTGTTTTAACAAAACAGAAAAGTAAATGAACTAATGAGGCTAGAAAAACCCAGATGGGGTTTAAAACACTTCTATGATCCTCAAAGACTCTTATTACAATCTGGATGAAAAGATATTTACTCAAAGGTAAAGACTTTAAATCAGCTCAGATGCAACTTGTTATCCATGTAGCTGGTGGGCTGCCATCTCTTTTGTGATTCACAAAGAGAGACACAACTGGGTGCAATCCTGTTAAATTGAGGTATGATAACCCACCGTGACGTCACTCATTGGTTTGACAATTGACGTTTTGAAGCCTTGAGTCAGTATTTTGGCTGTTGCCATTTTGGTTTTAATGGAACCAGAAGCAACCATATTTGGAAAAGATGGGAGGTCTAAGGGGTGAATCTGACTGATAACCTGAGGACACTATGCCTGCCCACCTATACCACCAATCAGCTTTCACCATTACGACAGGAATGTGCTGTATCATATCATTCACAATAAAGCTTTTTTAATTCGACCGAATTATTTGTCAAGATAATAGAAATATTCCAACTTGTTGACGTAATAAATAACATGGTACTGATATGCAGTGTAACAATATGACACATGTTCCCTGTGTCCTCTCTCCCCCCAGCTGACATGTGGTTGTAGTATTGGAACAGTAAGATAATGAGGAACATGCTGTGCAGACACTCTGACCATGTGACTGCAGCAGTTTCAGTAGTGTAATTTATTTCCTCTTTGCGTCCTCGGTTTGGTTCAGGTCGTTGTGTTCCCAGTCCTTCAGTTTGAAATGGACACAACAAACTATTACTTTCGACCGCGGTGTTCTCTCCATGTGTGAGGTTATTTGTATTTGTTTACAGTGCTCGGGACTGGGAACAATGCAAGTCGAAACCATTGCGACCAAAACTCACTTGCTAACACCCCGGCTTAGCTGCAGGTAACTGGGACCTCCGTTCAAGTATATTCAATAGAAACGAGGTAGGGGCGGCTGTAAGAGAACGCAAAGAGCGCAGTGCATTCTGGGGTTTGTAGGACTTCTGCATTTTGAGCAAAAATGAAGCCTGAAGCCTATTTCAAAAAATGTTGCACCTATCAAGTGCATAGACACTCAGGTTTTGTACAAAGACCATATTTACACACGCAAACTATTCCTTTAATGACTTGTGTAAAAATCTTGACTTCATATTTCATGAGAGAAGTTTTGAATGGAAGTTTTTTTTTTGGAGCTAGCCTTAGTGATAATGAACTTAAAGGAATTTCTGCATTGGCTTCACTGTTCAGACTGAAAGACTAGGTCTGTTTTTACAGGTTTTATACAGTTTATGTATGATACAGCACTATATAACTGCATTACATTTGCCTTAGTGTCTGTCATTTGAAAAGACATTTTTAATATGAAATAACTGAATTTAGCTTTTTGATTTCATACATTCATATATCAGATCTCTTTACCTTTTTCTCCCTCATAAGTGTGCAAGTGCACAAGATACATATACTGTAAAACAATTCATTCTCTCCAGTAATTGTCATTCAAAGTCTTGGAAGGATCAATGGCTTAAAAAAAAAAAGCCTTCTTTAGATTGAAGGACATACACACAGACACCAACCTGCACATTCATTATCTTTGTATTTGATTTACACTCTCCTGAGAGGCCCATCATCGAGAACAAAGCCCCACTGAGCTGAACACTATCTATACTATTAATAACTGGAAAGACGGTGGAATAGGGGAATACTTCATGGTGCGTGCAATGTAGATATCAATAAACAGAGGACAGAAGAAAGGGGAGGAAAAAGGTCTTGCCTGAGGTTATGTGTCTGCAGAGGTGCTTATTTATGTATTCTTGAGCATGCTCACACATATCAAAATAATATTCTTTATCTCTAATATCTCTTCTCCACTTTGCTTTGCATGCATGACTATGTGTTGATACCAGCTGCTTGATGCCCAACTTTGTCTATTGATTATTGCGGCAGGTAGTGAAGTGCTTGCACGAGGATGTTTACAAGTGTTCATTATTTTTCCCCTGTTGTTGTCTCTTTTGTGCACACACACACACACACACACACACACACACACACACACACACACACACACAAGTGTACTATTTGCATTGTAGAAGCAGGGACGGCGAGATTATCACACATTCACAAGCAGCTCGTCGACGAACCTGCTCTGTGGAAAGTTGTTATTGTTGCCCTCTTCAAAACCTCAAACACATAAGGCCAGGGAGAGAAATGTAATGCGAGTGTGATTTGTTGAGGAGATAGCAGGAAGTGTGGAAGATTGGATGATGGAGATAATGTGGAGAAGCGTAGAGAGATTGGAGGAGGAGGAGAGATGCGAAAGGGCTGAAGGGGGTGGCAGGAAGACAGAAGGAAGAGGAGCGAGAACGAGGTTATAGAGGTGGCTGCTACATCCAGGATGATGAAAATTAAAATGGGGATTAGAAAGACGGGGAGGGCAGAGAGACGAACAGAGAGGAGGAAGGGTGTCACATGAATGCTCTCACCTTCCTTCTCTGTGTCAAGTAATATTTCTTCCTCTCCTCCTCACTCCCTCCTCAACAGGAAAAGAAAACCTGTGGCCTGTTTGCTGGTCATGCCCTCAATGCCTGATGTTCATCCTACTGAAGCATTACATTAACTGAGGACTTGCTGTGTGTGTGTGTGTGTGTGTGTGTGTGTGTGTGTGTGTGTGTGTGTGTGTGTGTGTGTGTGTGTGTGTGTGTGTGTGTGTGTGTGTGTGTGTGTGTGTGTGTGTGTGTGTGTGTGTGTGTGTGTGTGTGTGTGTGTGTGTGTGTGTGTGTGTGTGTGTGTGTGTGTGTGTGTGTGTGTGTGTGTGTGTGTGTGTGTGTGTGTGCGCGCGCGTGCTCTGAGGGTGTTTAAGGCAGACAGAGGATTTCTTCCTTCATGGACACAGATCTGGGAACAGCTTTCCCTTAAACCAAAGCCTCATTTGAACCATCCAAGCAGAAACAGAACTACTGACTTACACTCAGTGTGTACAAGCAGCTTCGCCACACACACACACACACACACACACACACACACACACACACACACACAGTCTAGACACATACACATGACTGTGTTCTCTTTCCTATATCAGCAGGTTCCATCTTTGATGTTATTTTTTTCATGGTTGGCCTCACTGACTGCTCACTGTGCCTGGCATGGATGTGGATGCGGGTGTGAGTGTGGATGTGGGTGACCGTACAGTGTGTACATCGCATCTCTATGCCATCACTGTGCTCTGTGCATATGGCAGAACAACTTGAGGAAGGCGCGATTTGCATTTTTGCTGCTGTGATTAGCATTTTCCACCCACATTAACCAGTCAATATTCACATTCAGCAAACAGTTGGTTTGGGTGAACAGTCAACAGATGCCCAATTTCAGAATGGCACCTATCAAGATTTGTGTTTGTTTGTGCTGCCCACCTTTCTCCCTCTCTCATTCCTTTTTATCAGTACATAGTGTGACCAGAACATATTCCCCCGTTATCATTAATACAGATAACTCTCTCCTCCGTATAATATTTGACGTAGGCACCATATCTGAAGTATTCCAATTTGCATGTGTATGTGCAGATGAGCCTTTCATTTGTGTGAAAATGAACATACTACTGGAGGAAATGTGGTTTTCATACAGATCTCAATAGCTTTCTCTGTGTCCATTTTAATGTCTTAATGTGTCTGAGTGTATATCTGTTTTGGTGTGTGTATTTATTGGTAGCTGTTGAGATATATGAGGAGGCTGACCTTTTGGGTGTGCTGATACCAGATGAATAGTTCATTAGAAAGCCGAGGCATCAGCTAACGGTCACATTCTCAAACAGCGGACAGGCGCTCTGAAGAGACCAATTAGGATTGATCATCAGCTCCTATTAGTGTTGTTACACTCCGACGTGGAGCGAGTGCTTAATGAGAAGTGTCGCTGGAGAGATGAGAGGATTAATGAAAGATAGATGCACTGTATCAGCCTCCTTTGGGAAGAGTTTCCAAAAGCTTTCTAGGTATAGGATTTCATATGGGTATTAGAGAGTGATGGGTGTTTCAGTCTGCTCTGTCTCATACAGAATGGTTAAAGCATACTTGATTCTTTATCAACAGATGAACACAAACAGTATGCATCATCTAGCCCTATCAAGCATCTGAGAGGCCTGTACTCCAATGCATGATTTGCATTTAGCAATATAACTTCAGGTTTAACTCAGAGTTTTTGGTACTACAAAGGTGGTTCACTTCTAACCAGGATACATCACCATGGTAACTCATGCTGCAGACCTAACCTTCCCCTGAGAATGTGCAGTTTGAGATGACAGATCAAAACATAAAAGCACCGCCTACTGACCGATCAATTCTCATTGAAAAATGGCATCACCAATCGTAGAACCTCCCATTGAGCTCGATGCATGGATCGTGAGAGGGTCTCTGTGGAGGGGAGAATGGTAAGAGAGCAGCAAACCTCTTTGGCTTTCCCTGATGATTTTTATGAGGCATAGATTCCATTTTATTGTGCGTTTTTTTTTTCCCCACTGATATCATCCCACAACATATTGAAGCACTAAAGCTTTGTATTTGTACCACCGGGGCTGCAGCTCGAGGAATAAGGATAAAAGTGGCCATACGCGCCATAAAAATACACATCGCATTAAACTCTATGACCTGATTTTGGACATCTGTGAACTTGTCACATTTAATACAGTGTGTAACATTAATACAAATATGAGTATCTGTTGTATTTTTTCATGACATATACTGTATGAGGGTGGATCAATACATTTCGAGACCTGTGCGTGGCGATTTCTCTGTGGACACGACAAGTCAGTGCGTATTCAGTTTGTGTCAAACTCTGGAAACCGGCAAAAGAGACCCTTAAAATGTTTCAAATAGCCAACTGCAATAAAGCAATGAGCCTGGAGACGTGTTTTGAGTGACATTCACATTTCTGATGGGCGGAACATCATTGTCCAAAATTGAAAAAGGTGTATCAGGTTAGAAGTGCAACCAGATGGGGTTTCTTTGACATTCACAGGTTTGTGCACCGTGAATTCATCCCGCAGGGTCAGACTGTCAACACGGAGTTTCAATGAGATGTTCTGAGGCGTCTGAGGGAAAACATTCAGTGCAAATGACCTGGGGCCTCATTTATAACCATTGGGTACGCACAAAACGGGGCCTGAAAGAGGCGTGCGCCACTCCCCACGCAAAAGTCGGGATATATAAAAACAAACTTGACGGGAAAATGTCTCGACCTTTAAGCAAACTCCGACCTGTCCGTACCCATGATTTGTTTTCAACACGTTAATCTAGCAAACTAATAATCCTTTGTAAATTATTTTTTAAATTCTGAATATGTTTTTGCGAATAATATTTTCTGCTTTTGTGTGCATGTACACTTTTATTTAGGTACCCTTCACCTTGTGTGTTGTATTTTTCTCACAACTTAACAAATAATGTTGGTACACCAAGACAAATAACTTGTATGTGAAAATTTGCAATGGAACTACATTTAGAAAAAAAATGCTTCACTCCAACGTCACCACACTTAGCTACCCCCACTAGATGCTGATTGTTCTGGCATTCAGAGTGGCTGAGATAACTTTTATCAGGGATTCCAGACTGTAATTACCGTAAGAGCGGAAGCTGTAGCAACAGGCAGTTGGAGCTAGGCTATAACAATTTTAGTGCTTTTGATCCAATTGGGTTTTGTGTCTATTCAAACCTGGAAAGTGCTCCAACATTGTTTGTGAAGGAAATTAATTAAACTTGTACCTTTAATAAAAAAAAAAAACATAACTTATTTACAGTTCCACATGGTAGTGCTACAATAACCACATTAAAGAGACAAGGGGAAGTTTCCCGGACTCACAATCCAACCTGATTCCAAGATGTAAAAGATCCCATCAATGTGACTGAGTATCCAAACATTTAACAGTTTGATATTACATTTCAGCAAGCGATGCTGGTTTTATTCTCGTTTTTAAAACACCAACGTATGCCTTGCAGGTATGCTTGGATAATTCAGTTAGCATGCCAGTGGCAAGATATACACAAGGCTTAACCCTCCTGTTGTCCTTGGGTCAAAATGACCCGCAGCTGTGTTCAACCAAGTTCTATTTTATTTCTATATTTTTATATTTTTTTGGGCTCATTGTTCATCATTCTTTAAAGAAACCCTCACAGCCTCCTTGTCACCAATGATCCCAAAAAATATGAAAATAAAATAGAACTTGGTTGAACACAGCTGTGGGTCATTTTGACCCAAGGACAACACGAGGGTTAAAGAAGAAACACCCTTGGAATTTCTTCAATGCAAAAGGAGAAAGTGGGAGGTTTTTAATTTTCATACCATCACGAAAATCACTCTGAGCACCGCTGAGATTAAATAATCACCAAGTAATCACTGAGCATGATGGTGTGTGCTGGCTTCCTGGTCAGGGAGGGTATACGTTTTGATGAGTGTTAGGCCAGTCTTTATTGCTCTCGCTACCCTTTAGCCTCTTGCTGCCGCATGCTCGGTCTCCCACTCCCTCATCCCCCCCCTCTGTTCCTCCTCTCTGTAATGGTGACGGATCCGAGTGGCACGGCTTATCCCAGCATACTGGAGCAGCTCTTCGGATCATCAGCCTCTGTGGAGCTAAGACCCAGAGATGAGAGGGGGAGTGGGGAGACTTCTATCCCCCTCCCACCAACCCCTCTTTTGAACACAATAGAAAGCTAATATTCCATCCTGTGCTTTGTTCTTTTGTTCCCCTAATAGAGGCATTCATGGATTCAAAGACTGGTCCTTTGACTCTAAGAGGCAACTTTGACTCCTATTGACTCACAGGTCTTTGTGTTTATCTCAAACAAGAAAGCAGGAAAACAATTTTTATTTCACAGCACTATGATTTCCATATAAGTGTTTTGCTTTTGCCCCCCCCCAAAAAAAAAAAAAAATCCTGTTTACTGTCTGTAAAAGGTATGCGAGTGTCTTTTATGTTAATATACAGCATACGGAGTATTAAAAAAAAAAAAACTTAAGTATAGGCAAAAAGGCATTTAGCAAGTTGACGCCTGCAGATGCAGTACATACAAATGTAGGTCGTGATATTTCAAAGCTGTGATTCTCCTATGATTTCAGTTCCTCCCTCATAAAACTGTCAATAAATTATGAACTACTCGTGTTAAATAATTGACTATACTGTCTAATTTGACTTTCACCTAATCACTTCTGTTTCACTAAAGACGGTCTAGTGTTTCCATCTCACATATTTTAAACTGCACATCTTGAAATAATATCAGCATAGAATAGCACTCTTAAATCGCTATGCCTTCTTAGACAGGTCACATGTATTAAATTAAGCAATAAAGCGAGCCCATTATGTGTGGGGAGCTCTCCATTTGTCAGGCGGGTCACCTGAAGGTTTCCTTTTTCAAGCAGACAGAGAGAGATACCCCCCTAAAGATGCAAGAGCCCTAATTAATTTTTCATATTAGTTACTTTTTAAATCTAACTCTAGCCAATAGGCCCTGGGTGGTGCTTTGAATGTGCACACTAATGTTTTTATGCTCTCCATCACCACTGGCTATGATTTAATAACATCTTCCTCAGCACTATGTCCAGAGCTTTTCTTTCTTTTTTTTTTTTTATTAGAGCGCCTTAATTAGGTACAACTTGGAGCCTCCCGTCTCCATCTCTCCGGTCTACTCTCGCTCCCTCTCTCCATTTCTTACAGCCAGAAGACACTACCTGTCACTCTTCTCTTCTCTTCTCTTCTCTTCTCTTCTCTTCTCTTCTCTTCTCTTCTCTTCTCTTCTCTTCTCTTCTCTTCTCTTCTCTTCTCTTCTCTTCTCTTCTCTTCTCTTCTCTTCTCTTCTCTTCTCTTCTCTTCTCTTCTCTTCTCTTCTCTTCTCTTCTCTTCTCTTCTCTTCTCTTCTCTCAAATTGTTTTTGTCCTCCTTACACCCTGTAGTCACTCATACATATAATAAATTATACCTCTCTGCCTTAGGACAATAAAGTCTGAGGTGTTTGTATCTGTGGCTATGAGTTAATGTGTGTATGGCGCTATGTGTAACTCATCTGATATTCACATGTCCTTTCTTTAACCTGTAGCATACCACAGGGGATGGCTAATAACAGCAAAAAATAAAGATACCATGCTTATCTGCACATATAACACAAACACAGAACTTCTGATGCATCTTTAACTTGGTAGACACTCCACAAAGAGTTTTATGGCCTGTGGGAAGAGACATCAACTTAAAACAGACAGACAGGCGGTGAGATAGATAAACAGGTTAGCAGATAGACGGACAGAGATATTGTCCTCAAGCTCTTGTTCATAGCAGGATTTGCTGAGAGTGCACCTTTTTACACTCCTCCAATACAGAAAAGGCTATATTGAAGTATGAGGCAGAGTGTGTGTGTGTGTGTGTATGTGTGTGTGTGTGTGTGTGTGTGTGTGTGTGTGTGTGTGTGTGTGTGTGTGTGTGTGTGTGTGTGTGTGTGTGTGTGTGTGTGTGTGTGTGTGTGTGTGTGTGTGTGTGTGTGTGTGTGTGTGTTTGGTTAAGCAGCTGCAGATTAGTGGAGGTAATGGCACCATATTGTGGTTATAGAAGGAGTAAAGCAGTGCAATATCTGGTTGGAATGGAAAACAGGAGCGAGAGTGGCTGTACGTGGGTGTGATTGTGTGTGGGAGAGCAATGCATGAGTGTGTATTACTGCAGCTTGCCTATACATATGAGTCATGCGTCACGTGTTGAATAACCCTTTGTATCCCGCTGAAACACACGCAAAGTAATCACGGTGACTGTTGGAGGAGCCAAGGTCCCAGGCCACTTTGCTATGACTTGATTAGGATAATTTCAGATGATAAACGAACGCACACACATTCAGATATGCACTCGCGAGCACACAAACTGATTGTATCTGCTGAAAAACAATCACTCCCTGTCACCGAGCCACTATGTGCCGGTGGAAGAATAGGGGAAAATTACCAGTCAAAGAGGGCAGCCTGCAATCTCGTGGTGCACGAAAGGCTTTTGGTCTAATTTGAAATAATTCTAATTTAGAATGAGTCTTGTGGACAGCGTGTATTATCCCACCATGCTGTTGTGCCCGGAGAACACTCCACTAATCAGGATTTGAGTAAAGTGTGTGTTTCTGCCCGCACAGAACCAAGCGACTAAAGGAGCAGAGCTAATGCAGCCCACACAAATGGCCCCTCAGCCCTGCCATAATAGTGACTCCTTGAGGTGGTCTGAATCACAGTCAAGGAGGGTGTTCACTAGACTTTACAGTTTGCATGACCTGGAACCTTTACTCATTAAACTTGGTGAAAAGTGAACCATTCATGATGCAGACCATACACCATTGAAGGTAGGTTGTTACTGAAGACAGATCAGATTCACGGCATCAAAGCAGAGTTTCTGTGGGTTTTTATGTCTCAGTCTTCTTGCTTGTTCTCAACTTGAAAAATGGTTTGTTCGTTTTCTTTTCTGGGTAGTTTAATATGTAACGCTGCTGCCATATCAACTTAAAAGGTGATGATGTGTTCAAAATATGTTTCTACTGCCCCCAAAAATATCAGTTATTGCAGATTTAAAGGTTGTGTGGAGAAGAACGAAGCTATGAGCAATAGGTGGGCCTCTCAGAAAAGAAAACAAGAGCCAAAAGATACACGATACAAGACACGATGCAAGATATAAAATCCTAATCTAAAAAGTATCTAGTAACTACAAATTTATGAAGCAGTGAGTGAGGTAGAATGAAATGAAACATTTTCAAGTAAAGTACAAGTACCCCAAAACTGTATTAAGTTAATAAACGCACTTACTTTCCACGACTGTATCAGAGTTGTATGCATGCTGTATACCCTCCAGTGCAACACACAAAGACAGTCAGTCCAGCAGTATTATTATTCAAATGGTTTTGTCTTGGCTCTTATCTCCAGACACAGCAGTGGGATGGTTTTTAGAAAATGTTTTCTGTGAAAGAAAAAGTATGGACTTCATTTGGGGGGCCTCAGTCGGCACCAACACTTACTCCAAAGTGACAGAAAACACAAAACAGCAGGAAACGGCTTATATCAGCGAAAGATTTCATTGAATTGCAAATGAAAAGCGGGAAAAGTATTGAAAAATATTGAATCTTTTGACGGGTCATCTGCTCGCTGTCTCTCTAATGAGATAACTGACTCACTTACTTCTTTCTGCTTATGCATAGTCTTATCAGGGGCCACAGGTGCGTGTTAAATGTTAACGTATTTTTTGTCTGTCTTCCGGAGTCCCATTTCTCTCATTAATCATCTCCCTCTCCCTCCCTCCCTCCCTCCCTCTCTCTCTCTCTCTCTCTCTCTCTCTCTCTCTCTCTCTCTCTCTCTCTCTCTCTCTCTCCCTCCCTCCCTCCCTCCCTCCCTCATCAAGTCCAAACTCAGAGTTCAGTCCATCCCTCGATACCCTCTCGGGCCAAAACAGTTGCAAAACGGCCATTTTGACCTACTTCCAGACAATACCATCCCGGCTTCCCTCCACCCGTTCTTTCTTGTACTTTCTCTCTCACAGAGACGAGTTTCTCTTTGCAGATGCAGTTAAGTTGTGGTGAAGAAACACTCTTGGGGAAGTCAGTCCTCCCTTGTGTGTGAATGCCTGAGAGGTAACCTATTTAGGGAGCTGAGAGAAAGGGAAAGATGGTGGGGTGAATATCAACTCAGTTCCAACTACTAGCCTATTATCATTATTGGGTCAGTATCATTTCCTGCATGTTTGAAAACACAGCAGACAGGAAAAAAGAGGACAAGACGTTCACCCTTTCTCGTTTTTAGTTGTTTGTTTTTTTACTTTTCTTGCAGTGTAGTCCCAAATAGTTGGCTAATCGGATTTTTTCAGATTTATAAAAACAAAAAAATCAATAGCAGTACATGGATTATACTCAGTGACCCCAAACATAAAGATGAGAGTACAGTGAAGGGATCATTCAGGTTCAAATCTGTGCATAAGCATTATCCTTCACTGCAGACGGAGAGGACAGACTGGATTTTCACTGCCCTGTTAACAATCTTGTAAACCTTAGTTAATGTCACTGTCCTTTCTTAAAGTAAATCTTACTACTTGTGTTATCACTAGTTTTAAATAGAGTACGGCTGCTTCCATATGCTGTTATATATCTATTTTAGGAAGTCATTTAACGTAGAAATTACTCATTGAATTTAAATTTCTCAGGAGAAAAAAAAAAGCCAGTAGGTTGAGTACATTTCAGTTGAGTGCAATGCAAATCACTTCCTTTCAAGTTGTTTCTTCATGTGTAGTTTTCCATCATGGTACTAGTGAAGTGAATTTCTTTTTTGTGCCTTGATTTAATGATATTTCTCAAAAGTTTGAAAGTTAAAGTCAAAACATGGAGGAAGGGGGAGTAATTTAAGGTCACATATGAGACTTAATAACTTGTAAAGCTCTGTAACTATTGCAGTCAAATTTTGTTTTATTGCGTTGTGAAACTCATTCCAATCTGTGGCAGAAGCGATAAGATGCTTGAGAGTATCTCAGGCCAGGAAGAGGCCCCGAAAAGAACTCTATCCCCTGCATCATCTCTGGACATGTAGTCTGCAGTCCTGTTACTATAACAGTGCGTTTCCCCACTCCATACAAACCACTGACTGTGTTTTGCTTTGTTTTCTAGATGGCACAGTTGGCAGCAGAGGCAGAGGATTTTCTCGGAAACTCGAAATGCAACTTTCATCAAAAGCAGAGAAAGCCTTTTAGTATACAGCACACTCAGAGAGCTACCTTCATCACTTTTTGAACATCAGTGAAGGTCAGCCAGCAACAGTAAAATGTCAGAGGAAATATTCATTTGTAGTGAATATAATGTGCATACGGTATGTGTGCTTATGCACAGTGGTTTGCTTTCTCTGTGACTGGGAGCGATCACCCCATCTGACAGCTTTGATCCGAGCAACATGCACAATCTAATGGAGCCATCCAGGACACACAGCAGGCTAACAAGCAGCTAAAGGAACATGGTCAACCCTCTGTTCTCTTTTCTGTGGCTCTCCAACCGTTTTCTTTACAATTCTGAGCTGTCCTCCTCTTTAACAACACTGGTGAGTCACCACTCATAGTCGAAATGTGAGGGACTTTATGTGGATCCTGTACTGTAACATGAGTAATGAGATAGTAGTTAAAGGCAGATGTTTTCTGTCCGTCTCATTCTTTTGTTTCTAAAATGTATTCAGTCAGCATGGTCAAGGCAAGTGAAGTGTGTTCAGCAAAAGGGGAAATGAATAAGATACAGTAAACATTAAACATTCATTTCCTTCAGGGCATCTGCTACATTCTATTTTTAATCTAAGAGAATGCTTTATGTAAATGAACAAATTCTGCTTGACTGTGACATGAAACATGAACACTTGTATCTCTCTCTGCCTGGTGTATGCCTTAAATGAATGATTTGAAATGAGACTTCATGCATATTCATAGTTTCAAGCTCTTTATTTCACCTCCAGCGGCGTTAAGGGAGTTATTTTTTTTATTATTCATATGTGTGTCTAAGAAAATTTTACAAAATATACCTTTTTTTTCCCACCAGCAAGCATGCATGCTAATTCTAAACTAATCTCCAGAAATAATATATTTAGAAGAGGCCTGGTACAACACAGTCTATTTGTGTTGGCCACTGAGCAGCACTGCATACTAAGGGGTTGAATGGCGGTTACATGTTATAAGCACCTGAGCCATAGAGCACCTTGGCATTTATTACTACAATATTAATACAAGCTCAACTGTCTGACAAAAAATGTATATATATTTTACGGAAAGTTTGATTTTCTGTTAATTGTATGTTTACATAATTTCTGTTTATATCGGATGTAAATAATTTGTATTAGCCAATACAGTATCTTTTGTACAAAAAGTAAAGCTTTCTAGATGACATTTTGTTTTTGAAAAGGAATTCATGATTATTTTAATTGCTGATTAGTCAGAAAAAAGGACAACATGCCCAGAACCCAAGGTGACATCTTTAAATTACTTATTTGGTCTAATTAACAGTCAGAATCACCAAAAATGTTCAATTTAAAAGAAACAAAACCTTCAACACATGTGAGAATCTCTGAATATCTAACACAATTTCATCAAAAATAATTGTCAATTATTTTTTTGTTTATGAGCTAATAACTTTGTTTTAATTTGTTTTTTATTAAAACATTTGCAAAAGCAAAATATTCAACACTTCCTCATTACACAACAATTTTTTTTTTTTTTTTTCTAGTGACGACCAAAACATGATTTGAGCGTCCTCTCTGTAAGACCAACACATCCTCACACCTGAATGAGAATCGGTCATTTGCCAAAACGACATACAGTATATGACCATTTGAGAGTATCCGTGACAGGCATACCGGATCTATGTTGTCATGCTATCGATAATGAAACACATGGTTAACATGAAATGGTCGCAGTTTGGTTAGGTTTCCACCATACCTATTTTGTGGTAGCAACTTAAGTTTACCCCACTACCACTTGATATAGCTTAGATTTGATTTCTCAGTCTGTGCACAGATATGTGTTGGATGTTTCAATCCCTCCACTAATACAGGATTGGATGTTTCAATCCCCTTGGCTCATGGAGCTGCAGCGGGGGCCCTGTGAGACACATACACAAAAAAATACATCCAGCAGAAAGTCTGACACCAATTCTGACAGCAATCTCGAGCCTGTGTTCAGGCGAGCAGTGACCCCCACACGGGACACAGCACTCAAAACTTTTTGAAAAATATGCCGCTTTGCCTTTGGCTGCTTGTAATGCTCTTTTCGGTCTAAAGCCGGCTGTGTCTTTGCCAGCTGCAGACGTTTGTCTGCGTGCACAGAGACCCACTTAAGTGGTTCATCGTAAACAGTAACACCAGCACACTTCCCCGCCCTGCACTCTGTCAATGTACCTGGCAGCGCATCCACTCATGCCATTTACATTTCAAAGTCGGACACATTTGCACAAACACATAGTGCTGCCATCTGGTATTCCTGGTTTCTCCCACACCCACCTATTGGTTTCCAGACTGTGTGAGTGAAGCGGGTGTTTGCAGTGGGATAAGGCTATAAATGCTTGTGTTGATGCATGTTGGAACACAGCTGTAGGAGTAAATGTTTCTGTATGTATTTGTTTAAAATACTTTTTTTTTGTGTGTGTGTCTGTCACTACCCATGGCTGTCTAGAGTTTATACACATCCAGCTGTGGGTGTCACCGGCTCTTTCCTATGTGTTCTTAACATGCTCGTGGGTGTTGTGCGGGGCCCGTGTGTGTGTGTGTGTGTGTGTGTGTGTGTGTGTGTGTGTGTGTGTGTGTGTGTGTGTGTGTGTGTGTGTGTGTGTGTGTGTGTGTGTGTGTGTGTGCTCGCCGGCTTATGGGTAGAAGCTGTGGCATTGAGGAGGCCTTATCTGTCGTGTTCAGAGAGGTAGCTCTCACAGGAGATAGAGCTCTCGGCCGGAAGCATGGGTGCAGCTGAAAAGACTTCTGACACACACCTACAGCTCTGGCTCAGACAGCAAAAGAACGCACCGAAGGGAGACATGGTGGAAATACCGAAAAAAAAATTAATTTCACAGTGAGACGAGGTAGAGCAAATGATTGAGTGTGTATCGCAAACGATGTGTGTGTGTGTGTGTGTGTGTGTTTAACCTCTGTAATATATGAATCGCATGTAAATCGTTTCTAAATAAGGCCCTGCAAATGTGTGTCTGCATTAATGTCTGGTTAAAGATGCGGGATCTTGCACGAATACACGTTGTCTCAATTTTATGGGTTTCCCTTGTGAATGCACTTCCATCAGCGTGCCCTCCGGATGTGATGCTTGCATATTTACTTTGCAAGTTGTGTTTAAATGTGTGTTTTAGTGCCAGCATCCATGCACCTCTGGGGTGTCCATAAGGCTACATGTGAGCCGGGGTTAATGTGCTCACCCCTGGGCAAACGAGGCAGCTCTCACTCTATTAAACTGTCCTTTATGTGGGAGCAGATGAGTCTCATTATATCAGAGTCTCCAGCTAATGATCACTAATCCCTTCCTACCAAGGAAAGAGTGAGCAGGAGAGAGGAAGTTGTGTTGAGGAAGCTAAAGTCTGAAAATGTAGTGAGAAATGGATGGAAAGTTGGAAAAAGGAGGAGAAGGAAGAGGTGAAAGAGTGTGACCAGAGGCTGACATCAATATTCTAATGTTTGACTGGTATTGACCTCTCGCTCTCTCCTTGCACTCCTTCCCCTCTCTTGTTTGTTTGCTGCCACACACACACCTCCCAGCCCCGCTCCTTCCCCTTCGTTCCTTCACGCAGACATCAGTGTGAAGGAAACGGACTGTGAATGCATTAGTGTCATCATCATCATCAGGGGACAACGAGGCTTCATCTGTCATCATCCTGCGACAGCCAGGGCAGTTCTCCACAGGGGTAGGATATTACTCTCCATTACCCAACACACACACACACACACACACACACACACACACACACACACACACACACACACACACACACACACACACACACACACACACACACACACACCCTCCAAAAACTGATACATAATGTTTTTTCATCACTGTCTGGTTAAAAATGTATAAATCAATTTCCCTCACAAAATATTGCTTGATCGACCAAAAGCTGTAAGAATGTTTTTTCTTCTTTTTAACCCAACTCCTGCCCCAGCTGATCCAGAATAAAATGAAACCATCTTCTCTCTGCAATACCCGACCCACATGGTTACTGTTATCAGTTGGCAATGGAAAAATCTACACAAACACACACAAGAATGAAGATGAGGGTAAAGTGGGAGCACAGGCGTGGAGTAGAAGATGGGAGCCTGACGATGGCAGAGTAAGACGAGATTCTTCAGCAACCGGTATGATCAATAATTCTTGATTCTTCATTCTATTAGAGCAGCTCAGAAACAATTTTCTGTTAGCCCTCACTCAGACTGGGATAAAATCTTCTTTCTCTCCTTTACGTGTACGCTCAGGCTTCATTTCCACTCTCCCACAGAGGTCACAGTTGGGAAACCTTTACCATTAAAAATGATTTATTTTTTTTACCAGTCTGTCTCTGTAAAGATGACTCAACAGTGAAGCCTGCTTTGTGTGTGTATTATATATATTTTTTTTTTATTTTTGGGAGAGGAACATCAAGTTGCACATCTTTCAGGTTAAGTCTTTAGAGCTCACGTCTGGTCTTATGTCCTTCATTTCAGGTGAAGTTGAGAGTCTTTCTGGTCCGATCTCAATTTTCTTTAAAGCCAGTTAAAGCCAAGTCTAAAGTCTGTTAGGTTTCAGATTAAGTCCCAAGTCTTTCTGGGCAAATCTGAGTCACATCTGAGGAAAGTTAGATCTTTTCAGTCAAGTTTACAGGTCAAGTTTCAGACCTTTAATGCAAAGTTCAAGTCTAAATTCTCTCAGAAGGCTCAAGTCCTTTCGGGGAAATGCAGCTTGAGTCTGAAGTCAGCACTTAAGGTTCTAAAACTAATTTCAAGGTGTTAAGGACAAATCGAAACGAAGTGTTTACTTTAAGTTCTTTAGAATAAGACTAAAGGCATACGTCTTCATAAACAAACTGCGAGCAAAGAAATTCCCTTAATTCCTGAATTCTAATCATTAAAATACCACAGCATCTTAGACCGGTCTTTGTACAACTGCTGCACTCAGCAATTGAAAAAAAAAAAAAAAGCCTGGCTGTTACTGTTTAATCTTTTTTTTTTTTTTTTTTTAACCATTCATTGATTATCAGCTCAAAACATAAGAAATGAATGACTTGAAGTGAAATCATGAGATCAGATCTTAGCATCAAGTTAAACTCCAGAACCTCGTGTGAGATTACATTTTTAACTCATGCCCTTAGTCTCAAGTCTGGACTGCCTTTACATCTGTCACACAGCAGACAGACTTGATAAAGAGCCGACATCTGCATACACAGACTGATAAAAACATTTTAGACAATCTGTAAACAAAACCAAAGCGTCTTGTGCTTTTGTCAGGTTCTCAGTGAGCTTTTTCTTCAAGCTCTGGAGAAGAGAGTGGAAATCCTTCAACAAACCTTCATGACACTTGACAAGTGATAAGTGTTTGCTGCTAAATGTTGTGCACCCTCCATGTACTCACTTTCCCATGTGTATGGCTGACTTGCAGCTGATTTATCTTGCAGTACATCAGTTGTCATCGCTCTGAGGGGGGCAAACTCCTTTAGATATCGCAATGACTTAAAGAGTCCGACGGGAAGATTACATGGTGAATCATGCCATGACAGCAAAAGACTCTGAAAGGCATCGCATGTTAGCTGCAGGCACAGCAGGCTTACCTACGTTCATATAAGCAATTCACATTAGCTTACTGAATGGAGTGTGTGTGTGGGGATCTCAATCTGTCAGTACAAAAAAGTCATCATTTTAATTCAGGATGATTAACATTTTTTCATCACAGATAAATAATCTTGTAAAGCACAACATGCACTTAGTCACTAAGCTGGTTTTGATTTGTATTTAATCTATTTTTTTCAGCATGAGCTGTCAAAAATGAAGTCCGTCTTGAGGATTGTAAACACCAGATCGCACAACTCTTCCAAAATGCAAACTGAAGAGTATCACTGCCGCTAATTTCATAACACAGGTAGGGGCCTCCTATAGAGACAGACAAAAAAAACAGACAGATATTGTAGGTTTGAAGATAGTAATTGTAAGGACGTAATGCGGTTTCTTTTTTCAAAATTTGATGATCTTTACAGTCATATTTCAAAATGTTAACTCCTAAACTGAGGTGACTTTAAGACTAATAATCCTATTGTAAAAAAATATGTTTGATTCAAATTTGGTCAGATTTTGTAGTGGCTTGATTTGCTTTAAGCTAGTTCTTGCTTAAATTAGAAAATGTCGCTATGTGACAAATTATTAATTGTTTCTTGTAGGAGAACTTTTGCAGTGGCCCCAGGTCACCCTGTCCAACTGCTGAGATCATATGAAGGTCTTCTACATCATTTTTTGTGACTGAAGTGAGATACCGGGGCTTACTAAGAGCCAAACTGGAAATAATTTAAAAAATGTTCGCATCTCAACATAAATTGGAGAGAAATTTGTTACAGACACTGAATCCAAATGTGTTTGGTAATCCTGTGACTTTAATCACATCTGAAGGATGGACTGGCAACAAATATGTTACAGGCATGCATGGATGAAGACATTAATTTGTGAGAAGATCACTTTGGTGATCGCATAACTTTAATTGAGGGCTAAATACCTCATTGATGGCATTTCCATCACCCCAGCTCTAGTTTTTGTCCAGTGCTAGTGAGTGTGAGCAAGCTAACATGCTAAAAAACAAAAGGATTTTGATCATGACAAACATTACACCTTCTCAGCATCATTATGTCAAATTTGGCCTTGAGAGCATGTTAGTATTACAGACTGTATGTAGCTTCCAGTTCTGGAAATTTAGGCCGATGCGGAAGTGAGTTAAGCTGCAATACCAGTGTAAGTGGTTGGTTCTAAAAAGCATCCAGCTTCAGTGACTCCCATTCAACTTCTTTAATGAACTTTGAAGTCAAAATTTTTTTCCACAAGTTATTTTGGTTTCGTTAGCTAAAGTTCTTCTTTATTATTAGTTTTCTGGTGGTCAATCTAAAAATAATCCTGTCATTAATTGGAAAATAATTAACCTTTCTGTTTGATTGAAAGGCCTGTGGTGCAGTCAGGTTACAGCTATCAGTATCGTCGGGTTTCCAATCAGATCGAGTCAGATCCACTGTTCGGTCCCCCCGAGCTCGTCCAAATATGGACACCATTCGGCTCCAAACAGCGCCGAACCAGCAAGATGAGGCTGGTTAAAATCCAAGCTCATGGCGTTCACAGTTGTTCACAAACCAATGGATGACATCACAGTTGGTTGGCTCTTGTTTAGTATGCTGAATTACATTTTTAATTTAAACACAATTTTAAACATTATTGTTGACATTTAAGCAAAATATCAGACTTAAACATCCAAATGTCACACAGGGAAAAAGTATTTCCGGAAAAGTTATTACACTAATTAACCTTTTTTCAAACTTTTTCAAAGATATTCTCAAGTGCTATCCTCTTTAAACATGTATAAACATGCTCTTGATTGCAAGATATTGCTACTTTAGAGTCAGTCATAAGACAACTCAAAGTAAGTGAAAGATTAATCACTTATTTCAGAAGTATAATTTTAAGTTAAAATATTGTGTTAAAACGGATATTTTTTCGCACCGCAAACAAAAAACGCCTGCACTAATATCTCAAACAACTTATTAAAGGGCATGTCAGTTCTTGACTCTCAAAAAAAAAAAAAAAAAAAAAAGCAGCACAGCAATTTTCTGTAACGATTACCCAAAGCCAATCACCCAGGCGCTGATTAGTACTTCAGTGCCTGCTTTGGTTGATCGCGCTCATTTCTCAAAATGAAGAGGCCATTTCTGGGAAAATAACACAGAAAAACACACACATGTACGCTCACTCCAGTAACACTTACACACAACTGATAACGATCATGTTGAGTCCGAAACAAAGAATAAAGAGAGTTGAAAGGAGGATAATTTTACCATGAACTCCCATTTTCATTTCCGCATTTAGTGCCATCAGTCACACTCATGTGCGGTCAGGCGTCATACTTTCAGTGACAGCAACAGTGTACCATGTGTGTATGAGGAGGACAAAGAGGTCAAAGAAAAACAGGACAAAAATTAACAATCAATTACTCATTAGAAAGTGCGCTTCCTCTGTTATTTGTGCACCATTAAGAGAATGTTTATATTCAAACCAATGAAGCTGACTGAATTGATCAGCTAAGAGTGGGGAGAGAAGAAGAAAGACTGAACATTAGAGACAAAGAAAAAGTTTGTGGAAAAGAGATGAAGAAAGAAAAAGTCAGTGTGTGCGTGTGAGAGAGAGACAGGAACAATGTGAGTGACAGGGTGTTTGCAAGGAGGATTTGCACAGTATTGATCCACTGACCCTATGATCGCTTTAATTTAATGTCAGTCTATTCAGCCAGATTCCATGATTTAATTAGGAGCGTTGAAGTGATAGTATGTGACGTTGCGGATCAGACTATCCCCCTCTTTTCAGACACCTCCTTCTTTCGCAAAGCAGTCAGCCGGCCCCGCTGTGCTCCATTCAATTTAGTTCAACAGCCCTTTTCAAAACAACCAAGCCATCATTAAATCCGTGAGGCGCATCCAGGGCAAAGTTAAAGTATTTCTGAGTCAGATGCACGGTGGATTGGTTCTTTTGATCTTGTGAAATGAAAGCAAATCTGGGAGTTTTATACTTTTGTCAGAAACAGTATTTCATGAGATGTGTTTTGGAGCCCTTTAGATTACTGATGTTAGATTTCTTCTCTTTTGCTTTCTCCTATTTCCCCAGAAGAGAATGTTTTCTTTAATATGCTCAGGATGGAAGTCTGGCACCTTTTAACGACTTCCCTCATTTACTGGGTCTGTTATTGTCTGTTATTGTCACTCAAATGTCCTAATCCTCTATGGATGCAATGACCTGTGGAGGAAATCTAGTGGTCTGGGACTGCAAGGTGGACAGACAGATGGATGGATGGATGTGCACACGGATGCGTGAAAGAAGGTGCCCTGAAAATTGGATTTCTCTCACCTCAAAAAACAAGGAAGGCTAAAAACAACCAGACAAATAGAGGCGGAGTCTCCAAATGAAGAGGGAGAGGGTATGGAGAGTTATCGCCAGGAGCCCTGTCAGCGTAAGCGCTGAATCGTGGAGTGGTTCTTTTTCTTCTGCCCAAATTCCACACCCCATTACCCCCCCCAAAGCTACAACTGGCCTTGGCCAGGAAAGGTGAAGGGTGGTGGAGGCGGAAGAGGGTGATGCATGCACATACCCAAACACACCATCCTTGCAAGATGAGCTGTAACGGCAAGGCAGGAGCGTCGAGATAAGGTCTCGGTCTGCTAGATGTAGGATGCAAACGGAGCCACTAAAGTGAGCCAGAGAAGGAAAGAAGGATGGAGGGAGAAAGAGAGGGAGGGAAGGATTGGACTGGGATACACAACTCATGATAAACACATCCATCCTCATTATTGTAATAACCTGCCTGCCACGCATCAGTGCAGCCTCTCTTCCCCCATTTCTTTCTCTCACCATCAGTCGCTTCTTCTCCTTCACGCACACACACACACATTGCAGGCAATACATTTCAAATAGATGTATCGGTGCGCAGGAATTCTGAATTTAAGTTTTATACACTGCCCCTATTCTGCTATCTGTGCAGACAAACTGTCTGATCTCCGAATGCAGAACAAAATCACTTTCTGGTGAAATATTGTCAGTCAGGAGAGGTTCCACACCAATACTTTGTTTAGATTATGAATGAATGTTTCCTGTGGCTTCCGCATTGTAAGCTCATCACCTATTCCTGCTCAGTCCGTGGTCCATGAGAAAAGCTGAGGGAAGCACTGGTAGGATTAGCGCACTAGCCATAGGGCTTAAGGCGCTAAAACACACACAGACACGCACACACACCCCTTCCTGTTAGTTCAATATCCTCTCTGCTCTTCTTTCAGAGTAATTTCAGAGGTCCACCCATTGCTAACTGGCACACTCGATGTACATGTCCACAGCTATGAGGCATTACAAATATCATAGAGCTCCACAGCTGTTTCTCACCAAATTCTTTTAAATGAGGTAAAGGCATATGATGCAAACACAGGCTACGACTTTGGTTTCTGCTACATTTACTGGCGCTTCATTGTTATTCTCTACACTTATATTGTAGAAGTTGCTTTCTTAGAAGTAAATTTTTCCAGTAAACATGAGTTGAAAAAATATAGTGTTCTGATAAATTTGTTCACTTCTCAGTGTTTGTATATGTTTCTTTGAAACTCTGCTCTCATTTGAGTTCTGTTACATCTCTGTTGATTCATCAGCGACTGAGAGAAAGGTGAGAGGGGGAGAAATATAAATTTACAGCCAACTTCACCTGATATTAAAAACTATGAGTGTGTAGGAGCCTTTAGTATGAAGCAAGTTCAACATAGCCAGGATATCATTCAGGCAGCAGAGCATCATATTTTACAAACGAAGAGCGAGCTATATAAAGAAAGTAAAATACATAATTCGAGCAAAGTAGCAGTTGCACCCCCGAAATGAGCGAGTTAATAGGCTTATAATATCACTGCCCTATCATTAGGGCACCTGTACATCTGACTATAATTACATTTGTATATTAAATGAAATTCATTTTTTGCTTAGATGTATACTTCAAAATCCAAATAGGATATACTACCAAGTTTTTACATTGGCCTACAAGGAATTTGTCTTGGTGTTGTGGTGTTTCAAAATAAAAAGTAAGAGGGGGTGCAAATGGTACCGGGGCATGGTACAGATTATTCGCACCTAAAGTGTACGTGGTCTTAGAGTTGTCTTTAAGTGCAACGTTTAGCAAATGACATTAGGCAATCCAAAGGGGTTGATCAGCATTTGTTTGTGCTAGTTCTTTGAGTTCAGCACAGTGTGTTAGTGCCCACAGAGGAAAAAGAAAACAATGGCAGTAAAGAGAGGAAGTGAGAGTTTCAGCAGGTGATTGAGAAAAGTCTAGGAGTACAGATGCATCAGCCCTCCCTCCCGCAGACATCCAGAGTGTTGGTGAGCTCTCTGTTGGGGGGGAACAGTAAGTCTGACAGTTGGTATGGATCCAATCTAACTCCACCCCATCTGCTAGGTTTAATAATTGTTCATATACAACTGGGCCTGCCTAGTGAGAACAAGGTGTATGTATGTGTGCATGCTGGTGGTCAGGGCCTTTGGATGCCTGTGCAGAGCACATGGATGACCAGCGGGGCGGCTGCCCTCTGGCTTCAACTGGTGCCAGGTGTTGGAAATTACCTGCTGCTTTGTGCGCAGGCTGCAAAACAATACGGACATGCAATCAGTCGCTCTCAAACTCACACAAGTCTCAAATGCCAACAAATGCCTGCCAAAAATAGGATCATATTTTCAAAGACATGTTTGTGTAAAACATTAGGGACATAATTTTTATATTAAGTTGCTGCCACTTTTATAAAAAATGTGTGTTTCTTTTTGTACACCTCCTTTGTGAATTATAGAAATGTATTAAGACAAAATATAACAAGCAAGACGTCTCTCTGCACATTGTCTACGATTTGGTACATCCAGGGTGTGCATGTGTGTGAGTGTTATTGAAAAATGTTGTTATTCTGCACTAGCAGTGCCTCCTTGCCTTCGATAGCAATAGCGGGAGGTATTACTTTTAGGGGTTGTCCGTCTGTCCCGTTCTTGTGAGCACGATATCTCAAGAATGCCTTGATGGAATTTCTTCTATCAGGGCGGCGGCGGCGGGGGGGAGGTTGGAGGGGGATAGCGATAAACTGATACGATTTTGGTGGTCAAAGGTCAAGGTCACTGTCCCATCGCATAGCCCTGGCTCATTTAAGAAACGTCTGGAGAGCGTTTTTGAACATGATATCTCAGGAACGCTGTGCAAATGATACTACAACTTGAATGGTTAGTGGAGACATACAACTGCCAGGCAGTAATTCTAGTTTTTAAAATGTTTTCCTGCGTGCAGGAACAGCTGTCCCTTCAGCCAATCTTCAATCTGAACATACAAAGACAAGGTGGCTACAGTTGCATCTTGAACCTAGAGCCGATATACTCAAGAAATGTTTGATTATTGAAAACTAAGTCAAGAAAAGAGTCCCAAGGGGGGGAAATGGCAAGGACATTTTTCAAAAAGAGAGAAAACAAATCCTGCAGTTACATTTAAAAAAAATTAAAAAGAAAATGGTGGGACTGTAAGTTGTAGTTTAGAAATACAAGCTGACACAATCAAGAAAACAAGTCATCAAAGTGTAAAGAAAAACTTTTTGGCACAGTCAGAAAGAGGAATATTGCAGGACAGATGCAATAAAGAGATGGAAGGCTTAAGGCTGTGTATGCAGCCCACTTGATGGAGTCAGAAAAATCTGTGGAGGATAAGAAAGATGCCCATGAAAACAATAGATCAGCAGCTAGAAACAGCAGGATGTGCCAAGTTTGTCTCTCAGGGAAAGCAGGGTCTGTGTAAGACCGGAGTTAGTGTGGAAATGTGTCCTGTATCAAAGCTTAATGCAGATACAGGACAAGAAGGTATGGTGAAAACAGTCTTATTATGACAAAGCCAGAGGGCGTGAGGATGTCAAGCTGAGACGTAGTGAGCTCACTGGTGGGCTGCAGAAACCACTGTGATGTCACCGTGACATCACCCCTTGGGTTGTGAACTGAAGTCTTAAGTTTGACATTTTGACCATTGCAATCTTGTTTTGTTTTTTTTGGAGCCATAAGTGACCATGTTTGGACGAGGGAGGGTGTGAGGGGTGGATCTGACCTTATAACCCGAGAACACAAAGCCCATCCACCTATACCCTTAACCTGACTGCAACCCAGGCATGTGGATTGAATTATTTTCAGAAAGACCACCAGAACAGTGATGAGAAGGAAATGATTTAGCTTATGACACCGTGACAGGTGGGTAAAAAAGGATTGTATTTCCCAAGTGGCGGACAACAATGACATCACCCATTGGTTTGTGAACGGACGTTCTGAAGCCTCGAGTTCGGATTTAGGCCGGCGTCATCTTGCTAGTTCCAAACGGTTTGGAGCCAGTAGTGTCCATATTTGGACAAGCTTGGGGGGAGCAAGCAGTGGATCCAACTCAATCTGATTGGAAACTGGGCGACATTATGTCCCACCCTCTGATAGCCGTAACCTGACTGGACCACAAGCCTTTCAATCAAACAAGTAGAGCAGTGCTCATGACTTGGATATTGGCAGGTGTGATGATTCCAGATGAGGAGCAGGTGTGCAGAGAGACAGGAAGACAGTGAGAGGCGGGAAGGGAACTGACAGACAAAACCAAAAACCAAACCAAAAAACATTCACACAAAAAGCGAGCGGGTGTCACAAAAGGATAAAGAAACATAATTGAATAAAAGTTGTGGATTAATATCTGCTGTGTTTCTCTGGTCCTGTGCACTCAGTGCGCTGCTTGTTTTAGATGGCTCCCTGCTCCAGCACACCTGATTCAAATGAACGGGTCGTTATCAGGCTTCTGCAGAATTTGAAGATGACTCATTTATTTGAAGAGTGATGTGGCTAAACTTCAGATAAGCAAGCAAACTGCAGTGTATCCAAAATGTAACCCCCAAACGTCCACTGAAAAAGATAAGGCAATAATTTTGAATGTACAAATCCGTTTTTTCTGCAGATCATTTCCCTCTGAGTAAAACATCATTGAGGATTTTGCCAAACTTTAGTTCTTTCAAGTCTTCAAAATATGAGACATTCATCAGCTATTAAGTGAGGTGACATTTATATTAACCTTTTGAAAGTTACTGTTAGTTGCATGGTTTAAAGACTTGTTCAGTTATTTTAAGGCTTCTCAAAGTCAAAACATGAGATCAATGTGTCACTGTTGTTTAACAATACTGTAACAGTTTATTGGGAGCATTTAGAGTCTGCATATTTTACATAAACTTCAGCCAGGCCGGGCAGATGGCAGGGCGATTTGTATAATAAAGCACCACCTTAAGCGAAAGAATTTCCCCTTGGGGATTAATAAAGTAACTATCTATCTATCTAAAGCCAGACCTCTCCTTATTGCTGTCAGAAGTGCAGCACACTGTACATTTTCTGGAGCTCACAGAAAGGACACAGAAGGCCAGCCCTATAAAAGGGAATTTTTAGCAATAGTGACTCTGCAGGAGCAGCAGGGTCTGAAAGCTACTGTATTGTGTGGTGGGTTAGGATTGTAGCAAAAAGATAAACAAACCATGGGAGCCATTGAGATACTGCAGAAAAAAATTGATTGGGCCACAAGGACTTAGTGTCTTTGTGCACAGGTTGTCTACTTGTAAAAGTGTGTATATGGACATAGAAGCAATGTTAGCTGATATATTTGTTTGTTTGCATGGTAACAGAATGGCTTTAGGGTTAAAAAAAAAAAAAAAAGTGTAGTGTGAACATTGCTGCAGTGAACATGTGTTATGAATTTGTCCAATATGAATGTATTGCAGCATTCAAATGGTGTAGAGTCCATATGAATGACTTCCTCTTCTGTTATTCACGACGTCAGAACTCAAAATTTTCTGTAATCCCAGAGTTCACGAGTTGTGACTTGTTTATTGACGTTTACAGAAATGGCATTACATAATAGGCTACATCTAAGGAAAATCTTGATCTTCCCAATAGCCTCATCTTTTCCATCTGTGTCTTTGCATTTCCTGCATTACTTTACCCCCTGTTAGTTTGCTACCGTTAGCCTCTGTGGCTTCGAGATACCTTTCACGCTGCTGTTGCCTAGAAGCGGTGTTCCTACGATTTAACCACTTGAACACCAACCATATGGCGCATATGACTTCCCATGTCCTAACCATGACCTCAAGAGTTCCACATGAAGGCAGCATATGTTTTAAGGTTAGTACTCTTGTTTGGTAGTGATACCAGTTCCCATTTATATAAATACATTTAAAATCTGACAAATTAAAAAAAAAAATACCATCTTTTATCCCTTCAATAGACTTCCAGATTATTTGCTAATCTATGGTAAAGAGCACTGGATCTGTTCTGGTGGCTCATGGTGGAACAGCACCTTGCCAAGTTTGTCTTTATTCGTCACCCATCTGTAAATTACTGATGGCTGACACCTCCTAGTTAAGCTTTATATTTCTTGATAGAATTTGGTATTCATACTGCTGAGTGCATTTTTTTCAATCACCAGGGTCAGCCAACCAATTAGCCTGTTGTCGAGACCAACAGTGATTTTAGAAATGATTGAGTTTTGTGCGAACAGGCTGTAAGTCAAAGTGGAGGCCAGTGTATGTGATTACCGAAGAGGGGGCTGTTTCTGCAACACTACAATGTATTAACTGGGCCTGCTGTTGATGTCATGGGCATATCTCAATGAAATATTGGTGAAAGAATGTGCTTGATGAAACCATGGACAAGTACACACTTACAGCCAGCTGGTAAGTGAATGGTACTGCTTGCCGCATGGTCCTGTAGATCTGTATCAACATCGCCTGATGGCTTCTACCCTAACCATAGTTGGAATAGTACATATTTCTGAATTGGTTTCTATCTACTACGTGTAATACTGTGGAAAAAAATATTTATTAAAATAAAACAATTAAAATGGAAAAAATAAAGATAATGCATAATTTAAAAAAAAAAAATCATAATTTTCATCTCCTTTTTGCTCTACGTTGAGCTCTGTCAGTCGTTTCTACTCCAACCTGCATACATTACCCACAGTCTCCATTACAATAGCATCAGTCATAGCATGCCGATAGGCTAGCAGTGCTTCTCGTCAGTTAGAAAATTTGAAAAGGAACAGATGTGCCCAGATTCCCTGCTCACACTGCAGAACAGAAAGCACGAATCATGAAACTAATGAATGAACATGTCAGACGTATGTCCTCACTCAGGATTGCTGTTGGGCCCTGGATGTGTTCTGCCTGAAGGCCATTGCAACCACAATGACATCCAGTTTATTACTTAATATGAGGGGAAACATTATTCATGTGCAAAAGATAAGTTGTACACAAAATTGGATTCACGTTAAATGGAACACGAAAAAGAGGCGATAGGGAGAAATGGCACAAGTCTAAACATGGATATTGGACACATATCATTGACCAAGGCATGCTATGTTGCATCATAATAACACAAGTTGCACAGATGCACACCGTAGATGGTTACATACCTTCAGCAGAGTACAGTCTCTGATCTTTGTAGTTGGCTTCTGGTGGCATTAAAAAAGCAGAGAAAGATGTGCAAGGATGAGAAATAAAGTCTACCCGAGGGACACAGTTAAAGTCAAGCAGAATTTACCAGTCACAGTTATAACATTTATTTCTTATGATTTAACATAGCAAATGCAGTAAAAGGAGCGAAAAAAAAAAAGATATCCTCTCTATCAAACATTTTCCAATGCAACTTTTTTATGATGTATGTCTATTGATAAGACATTACAACTATTACAGCACTCCTCTGCTTCACCTACTAATATGAATAACTCAGATTTGTTATGTGACCTGGAGGTTAAACACCCTCGAGCCCTCATTTAGTCAGCCAACAGAATGACAGCTATATGCCTTCCTGTGAAGGATTTTAACAGCTTCAATGTCTATCACTTTCAACACTTGGGCATATCAGTGCTGATCAATTTGATTTGTGACGTACATTTCAAAACACTGCATGATAAAACGTGTTCTCCCAAAACCCTCAGAGGAGCCTTTAATATTCTGTAATCAATATGTGAACAGGGTTGCTCATTCAGTGATAAACTCAGCAGTTCTCTCCTTGGCTACGTAGCTCTGGTAGCTTTGATGCTTTGTTGTGTCCTTCAGCTCTTTGTTCTGTTTTTTGGTTAAGTTTCACCACTCTCATTTGCATTGTTTCAGTAAAAAGAACAAACCAACAAAAGTAAATAGATACGGAATTAAAAGTGCAAGAAGTGATATGTGGCCCCTTGTATTTATGAAACAAAAAATGATCCTACAGTGTGTTGTCCAAAATAAGAAAAAAAAAGTCATACTATAGCTTGTCGTCCAACTTGTGAAAAAAAAATCATACCTGACTTTGTATTAAGTATTTGTTCAACATGCAATAGTATGCCTTTTTCTGAAATGACATGCATGTCTCAAGTGGGAATCGAACATAGGAACTTCTAACTGTGAGGTAACTGTTCTGTCCACCACACCACTGTGCCATTTGTAAAATCTGGGATGACATGCTATGAATATGAAAAAAAAGTCAGTATAGTATGTCGTCAGGAATATGAAAGAAAAAGTTATACTATAGCATTTGTTTTGAAATATTAAAAAGTTATACTATAGCCTTTCATCCAAATTATGACAAAGAAGTCATAATAACATATGTGTTCATACTATAGCATGTCGTCCGAAATATGAAAAAAAAGTCATACTATAGCATATCGTCCAAAATTTGAAAAAAAAGTCATACTATAGCATGTCGACCGAAATATGAAAAAAAGTCATACTATAGCATGTCGTCCAAAATATGATAAAAAAAATCATACTATAGCATGACGTCCGAAATATGAAAAAAAGTCATACTATATCATGTCGTCCAAAATTTGAAAAAAAAGTCATACTATAGCATGTCGTCCAAAATATGACAAAAAAGTCATACTATAGCATGTCGTCCAAAATATGATGAAAAAAAGTCATACTATAGCATGTCGTCTAAAATATGAAAAAAGTCATACTATAGCATGTCGATCGAAATATGATAAAAAAAAAAAACTCACACTATAGCGTGTCGTCTAAAATATGACCAAAAACTCATACCAGAGCATGATATATTTCCTTCAAATTTCTGACGACATGCTATAAGTATGACTTCCGTTCAAGTTATGGAAGCTATCACGGTGGTGCAGCTGTCAGAGTTGTTGTCTCTCAGTCGAAAGGTCCCCGGTTTGATTCCCGTCTACAACATGAATTCCTTATTTCTGCAAAACTAATCACCTGAATGTGATGGATGACAAACTTATGCATGTTGTCCATAATGTAAAACATTACAGTCAAGCAAGAACATGCAATCCTCCACACTAAGTTCCAGACCCCCTATCGAACCCACA